>NC_090881.1:38698477-38758477 GCF_036669935.1 Montipora foliosa
AAGTGAAGGAGCAAAAGCAACAAAGTGTTCTCTTGTCACCGATGTTATTACACCTGATTTTTTTCCTCTTTAATTATTACCATCATAAAGCATCTGTACGAATCAATGAAGTAAATCCTAGGGCTTCCATAGACGAGTCAAGTTGTTATCCAAGGTTGTCGGTGACAAAACATCGCGTACATGTATTTGAATCAAGTTATCGACCGCGAATGGCGAAAAATCAAGCTGTCGACAACAAACTACTTTTCTTTTTCAAAAGAAAAACTACTTTAGTTATCGATGACAACGCGGCCATTTTGCTTTGGACAACTCTATTTCCCGTCTTTGAGCAAGTTATTGATTACCGAGGTGTATTTATTTTGTGGCGACGCAAAAGATTTCTTAAATCAGCGGTTCTTCATTCCTTGTCGCTATTTTGCCAGGCTCCCGCAAAACGCAACGTACCGGTTATCCTCGACATTATTTTAAACGTTTCCTTCGTGGAAACGCTTTTCCTGATACTTACAGTTGTTGATTCAACTAAGTTGCTGAGTGGGAAGAATCTTCAATAACAACTTCCCTCGTATGTGGAGGCTCTTAAGCATAACTTTTTGAAAGTTCCAAAACTCATTTCGCACATCACTGTATGCTCCTGTATGCTCCGATAGGTGTTTGGAATACAGTTTTGGCCTACAACTGCAACATCGCGCATGATTGTTTCCCTTGATACCAGAACCCCTTCCATTTATGTCCATTGCTTGTATCGCAGTTGACGAAAAGTTGGCCTTGTCCATTCTCTCGAAGGCTTCGTTCAGTGTAGATGATAGTTAATAAACGTATATATTTGAAGTGTGGGTTATAGGTGAAAGGGATAAGTGATCATGGCACGTATCTGGACTGATTTATTTCATTCATCAAGTTCTTTCACAGAAACACATGAGCTCAACAAATTGACCTGCTCCCTACCAACTGAATGGCTTCATAGCTTAGTTTGTAGAGCATTGCACCAGCATCGCAGAGGTCATGGATTCAAATCCTATTGAAGCTACCTGAAATTTTTTCAGGTGTCTATAAGAGACAAATGCTTAAATTGTCCAGATTAGTGCGAGGATCACATCTCCCTTTCATGATATTTAGTATAAATACACAGGTGATTATACAAAATCGCGCGCTCTCATTGGCTCGCTATCTCGGATTATCAGCCGATAATCACCTCGACGGACAAAATGGCTGCCAGTAGTCGTTTTGCCACTGTAAGTGAACATGATTTCGCGTTGAAATGTTTTTTTTTTTTTTCTTTTTTGAAATAATCACCTGTGTATTTATACTAAAACAATTATTCGCCTCAGGCTCAGTGATTATCGGTGAATATTCACCGAGACGAAGTCGAGGTGAATATTCACCGATAATCACTTCGCCTTCGGCGAGTAATTGTTAATTAATGTTGGTCAATTTTAAAATTAAGCTAGTCACGGATATTTCTCAAATAATTGGGGATCAATGAAGACAACATAGTGATTGCTGTCGAAAGTACTTAAAATAATTTGTATAGCTTGGGGCATGGGTTATCCTATCTTTTTAACCTACACCTTCATCTAGAATGCCTCTTTATAAGTTGTCTAATAGTAAACTTTGCGACAGTTTGCCTCTCAAAATATGAGGATTGGATGATCTTGAAAAAGTTGCGAGGTTATTAAGAGTAAGCACATTGAATAAGGAAATTGCGATTATTTTATTTGAATTATGAAACGTTTTATTGGGAAATGCCTTTTTGGTATGAAAGTAAGAGGGGTGGATGGCGTACGAGATTAATTGCGATTGTTTCCCCTCGATTTTTTGACGTGTATTTATGTAGTGTATACATATTATATAATCAACGAAATATCGCGTTTGTAATTGGTCAATGACGAATGCATAAATAGGTTATGCAGTGCAAAAGAGTTTATAAGAGACAGGAAATACGGAAGTTGTTATGGAAGCAAAGCGCTGGAATGATTTTGTTGAGTATATAATAAATAAAAAAATCGTATGAACTTGCTCGTGCATTCCGTGATGTTTTGAAACTTCCAAAACATCGCTCGTGCCTATAAATCACGAAGTGCACTCGCGTTCATATGATTTCCTGTACTTATTGAATGAAATGCATTTCATTTGTTATTACTATTATTATTATTATTATTATTATTATTATTATTATTATTATTACTACTATTATTGTTGTTGTTGTTTATTACATTTAAGCGAGTTTGTATTACTTCTAGTGTATGTGGCACATAAGAAAATAAAGTGTTGTATTGTTGTCAATTTTTGTATTGTAAATCATTCATTGACTTTTTTCGCCATTCTTGTGCACTTCTTCATGCTTACCAAAACGAGCACTATCCCGGATGACCATAATTTACTAATTTATTTTCTTTCTTTCTCTTTAATGATACCCTGCTTTGATAACATGAAGTTCACAACTCTGAATGCGAGGAGAGCCTGTGAGTAATGGTTTTAATGTTTTATTTCTGTGCTAATATTTGTTGTTTTTGTTGTTGGTTCCAACTCAGTGCAAGGAAGTTAGAGGATGAACACCACACCCATTGCCAGTAATTGATAAAAAAAGGAAATTTCACCAAGTGCTTAGAGTGGTTTTCAATTGAGTGTCGAAAGTAATTAGATAATTACTTTGGTTTTGCATTACTTCACTCAGTGATTGGTTCAAAGTTCTCGCGCCATTTTTTCAACCAATCAGAAGTGAAACCACAACCAATCGTAGCTCGCGCGTGCACATTTTCCCGCGCTTTGTGTCGGCTACGTGTAATTACTTCGAGTGTTGATTGGTTTACTGGATTGTGTCCGTCCTTTTTGATTGGCCAAAGTAATTTCTTTGGTTTTGGTTTTACGACACTCATTTGAAAACCGCTCTAAGTCAAGTATTACTGATTAACCCTTACTCCAAAATACATAATTGAGCACTCCATCCCATAGGGTCTTTTCAAGTGCAATGAACGAAACGACAGAACAGTGCAACAATAACAGCTGTTAAGAATCCCAACTGGCCGGAAGAAAACCATTGGCTATTAAAAGTGTAGCCGATAAGTTGAACAAGGGGCTATCTAGATCAAATTCAACGAGTGATCACAGAACGGGTCTTAGCCACTGGAGCCCTAACCACTGGGGCACACATTTTGCAATATGCCTTGGTTGTTTCAACAGGGATATGACAGAAAGGCGAAATTAGCGACTCTGAGTCTTCTAAGGCTCTTTTTGCAACTGATTTCTTGGACGCTTTATTCAGGCTCTACGTGATTGCCATTAGGCAACGAAAACTTCACTTCACTTCGTGCTATTTTTACTGTTTTTCCATTAGTCCATTTTGTTCACTGTTTTATGCTCACGTTTCTCTTAAAAAACTTCAATTTGTTTTATTTCCCGTGGATGTTCTGCATACTACGACGACACAACATACTAAAATGCGTGCCGCATGTACAGCACGTGCAGCACGTATGTTGCCCTTAAACCAATAACATGATTGGTTTCTGGCGTTGTTTTGGCCCTAGCCGACGTTGTTTTAAAAGAGTTCAATCAGTGATTCATGGTTTCATTTCTGTTTTTGACTGTTAGTTCTTTACTGGAATTGAGATCATCTTAAAGAAATAGTAATTGCCGAGGCTATGAATGCGTTTGAATAACTTTAACTACTTGCAGAATAAGACATCACGTCTCGAGTATCACATTCGACTCACGTATAGAAAATGTAAAAATAAAAGAGCAATGTTTAAGAATCTTGAGATATATTCCGCTCTTCGAGCCTGATGAGGCTCGTAGAGCGAAATATATTTCAAAATTCTTAAACATTGTTATTTTATTTTTACATTTTCTATACGTGCGTCGGATGTGATACTCGAGACGTGAAGTTTTTACTCTGCAAGTACTTCAAGAATTGAGATCAGCTGTCTCGAAATAAGATCCCATTGTGACCAATTCGTTTTTAGCGGAAACTTCTTTTAATAAACTGAGTGTTAATCGAAAGACGTCGGGTTTGCCAAAGGGGGAAAATGCCCCTTTTTGTAACCATTTACAATTCGAAGTAGTAAGTTCTTAGTAAAATATTTAGTTATAAAAACGAGTGATGAAAAGAAGAACGACGTTCCGACCAATTTCACTGAAGTTCACGGATAAAATTTTTTTATCCATGAATTTGAACTTGACTGTATAACGGTCGAAACGTCGTTCTTCATTTGTATCGCTTGTTTTTATAACTAAACATTTACAATTCGGTTAAGTAAGGGGGTGTTTACATGTAAAATCTCATACCGGTACGAGTTTCATTCTGGTACGAGTTGTCAATTTCATACCGCGTTTACATGGACGACACAAATATTAGGGAGCTTTAGCAACGACAACGGCGACGGCAACGACAACGTCACAAATTTGCATATTTAGTGGGCAAAAACAATAGCTTTGCACGCCCTGCACGTGCGTTTTTCATTTTTGTCCATTTCTTTGCCGTCGTCAGCAAAGCAACAACGTGAAATTACCAAGTATGAAGTGTTATGGAGAACGTCAGCACCTGGAGATAAATTTTCATTTTTCTCCCCAAAATTAAGCACCGCTCGTAACGGTTTCATTCCTGAGGGACTGAAACATCTTTGTCATATTAAAAGGCTTAGAATAGTCGCGAAGTGATCGCAATAACGTGAATTTATGTTTTTACATGACGTTCTCGTTGCCGTTCCCGTCGTCATTGCTAAAGCTCCCTATTGACACAGGGATGACGCATCGATTACCGGACGCCATCTTGACGAATATTTAGAAATACAACGCATGCGTCAATAGTCCCAATCCACCACGACTTGACGACTCGTACCGGAATGGGAGTCAATGTAGCGTTTATGTGATACCGGTATAACTTTTCATACCGTTATGAGAATTTCGATCCGGTACAACTACCGGGATGAACTCATACCGGTATGAGTTGTACTGGTATGAGATTTTTCACCGGTATCATGTAAACAAATACAGAGCGATAAGTAAGAACCGGGATGAACTCGTACCAGAATGAAACTCGTACCGGTATCATGTAAACACCCCCTACGATTGCTATCTCGCTGTCAACGCAGTTGTTTTAAACGAAAGATAGAAGTGATCCTCCTACTTATCTGGGCAATCCAAGCAATTCATATGTAGACACCTGAAAAATTCCTTTTCGTTTGAACGGGATTCGAACCCGTTGATCTCTGTGATGCCGGTGCTGCAGCTATGCTGCACCAATGCTGCACCAATGCTGCACCAACCGAGCTATGAACTAATGAAGCCACGCAGCTGGGAGCATCGGTATCGCACGTCAAGTTTGACACGATTCTTATGTAAACCTGTTAGTCTTTTGGTAAAAGAAGAGAGCAAGGAAAGAAGAACGCTCAAGGAAAGTTATTATTTAGTTTGTCAATTGAAGGTCAACAAAAGGTTCACAGATGAGGTTTTGAAAATCAGGCTCTAAACATTCAGTAAGATGTTGTATATGCATGACCCCATGCTTGGCTAGTTTTCGTTGTCACTTTCATTAAACTTCCCTTTCTTGTAAAACTTTGTTTTCTTGATAGGAAAATGCATTGGTGTCTGATGGCCAATTATGACTTTTCTGGTTTAGTTCACCAGCCAAGCTTTTCAATTTACCTTACTCCAGCTCAGCCTTGTTTTTCATGTGTTCATGGTACGAATTAATTATTTCCCTTTTTGTTTGACGCCGAAGTTCGGCGCGTAAATTCTTGGCTGTGGCTCACCCAGGCACTTTAAACCTCAGCGCATAAAGAGTGCTCAAGTATTGGTTTTTTTTGGAACTTTGAAACTCGTTATATTTCCAGACATGGGGATAGCCCCCACGCTAAAGTCAACAGGGCATATGCAGAATCGGGACCGCCGTCTGCAAGTGGCACCCAGGGTGCTGCTCGACAGCAGTCGCAGGATCTAGGGGCCATTCCTACTTATGCAGTTGTGGATAAATCCAAGAAGAAAAAGAAGAAGGAAGAAAAGCCTCCTATTTACGCCTCCGTGGACAAATCTAAGAAACGGAAGAAGAAGACGGATGATAAGAATCTTTATGATAACGTTGAAGAACCAAAAAAGGTATGCTCTTTGGTACTCCTTTAACTCAGATATCGCCCAACTAGGGAAGTCTTTGTTTACCTTTTTTTTTTTAGCTCATCGGCACAAAGCTATCGTTTTCTAATCAGCCAGCCAAGAATTAACCCTTTCACCCCTGAAGGGCTCCCCATTGACGAGTAAAATCGTCTGGCGTTAGACAGAGTAAAATCTATAAGTGTCACTCTTAGGGGGGGAAAGGGTTAACGGGGACATAGTCTCGGAGTGAATCTAGCTGTTGTTAACCCTTTCACCCCTGAGGGGCTCCCCATTGACGAGTAAAATCGTCTGGCGTTAGACAGAGTAAAATCTATAAGTGTCACTCTTAGGAGGGAAAGGGTTAAGTTCTGAGTACTGAAAGTGTGTTGCATAATGAGCTATCTCTAAGACTTGAACGCAATATACCGCTGGATCTCTGAGCGATGATGCCTTGAAAATTCGAAATTTTACAAAAAAATGTGTGGGAGCATTAGCACTTTTCCCACCTAAGAGATTATCAGTTTTTGATGGCTAACAACTACAGCTGGTTATCAAAGCCAAAAGTTTAACAAGTTCTTTTCTCTTTCAAGTCAAGTTTTGTGTTACTGACATGAAGTGTTAGCAATGTTAAACAAAGGCGTCAGCAGAGATTTCTCTTATTGACGATCTCTTATTTCATTATGCTTAGTTTGGTTTTTATTCTAGGTTTTCTTTTCAGCCTTAACGTTTTTTATTTTTGCTTTTGATTTTTCCTTTTTTTAATCTCCATAACTGTTACATAGAGGATATTACATGGCCGCTTGGAGATACGAAATTTCGCTTCGAGTGTTGAAAAATGAAATATCTTCAACGCGAGACGAGAAATTTCGTATCTCCAAGCGGCCATGTAATATAAACTCCAATGAAATACTAAAGCATTTCATAGCAAGAGTGATCTTTTCACGTGTGAAGAAGTCATGTTTTCGCGTGAAAGCTCACTTGGTATTTCATAATAATGTGTATAATAAAAAGCAATATTGTGAAAAGTACACGAGTCTGAGAAAAACAATTACATTTGGTTATTTAGTATTGGGAAAAGTATAATTTGAACAGGTCTTTCTTAAAGTGTTTTTTGTTTGGTTTAGTTCGAGTAGAAAGGGGAATGTCATTCCAGAAATATCTACCAATTACAGTGAGACAGAATTTTCGGATATTTTATAGCTGGGTGATTTGTTTTTGTTTCTTGTTCTTTTTTTTTTTTTTTTTTTTTTTTGAGTATAGTACGGTAGTCCGCTTTTTTAATCCAACAGTAGTTTTCCAAGCTTTGGAGCGGTAATTGTTCAGGGAAAGAGTGTTGCCAGCAAATTTGAACCACCGGCGTATAACCAAATCGTTATCTCCTGTTTGGGTGATGATATTCATATTTTCGAATATGACAAGACTTTTTCCCCTTTTGAGCCATGTGTCAACTTTCGTTCACAAACTGACAAGTGATGGTAATCTAAACTGTAGTCCTAAAATTAGGATGACCTTCTATTTTACTGAATTTGTTGAACTCTCTAGTCTTCTTGGATAAGGACGATATCCCGTAGACCCCGTCTCACAACCGTTCAATAGGGACCTTAAGATTCTAGGACGAGAACGAGTACGAGTTTTGACTGCCCGTTTTTAGCGAAAATACGTAACCCGTATGCTTAATCTTACTCTTTGTTAGCAGTAGAGGTTGCTCAGTTATTCTTATTGCTGGTAACTGAGCCTTTATGCTGATCGAAAAATGCCACAGCTGCTACAGTGTTGTTGACCTGTTTTGAAAGGACAACATTTTTGCAAAACCTCGTACTACAGTGACGACGGTATCACCTTTACTTTTTCCCGCCAAAATGACGCTGGTTTCAGCGCGCTCACAGTTCTATGAGAAAACCTCGTACTCGTAGTCGTTCTCGTTTTAGAATCTAAAGCTCTCTATTGGTTATAACCCTGTGGGAGTAAAACAGCCTACACACTATTTGCAAACGTAGCGCATGGAGTTCCTGTTGTTGTGGTCTGTCCTTTGTGGTATAGAGCGGTTTTCAATTGAGTGTCGAAAGTAATTAGCGAATTGCTTTGGTTTTGCATTTACTTTACTCAATGATTGGTTTAAAGTTCTCGCGCCATTTTTTCAACCCATCAGAAGTGAAACCAAAACCAATTGTGGCTAGAGCGTGCACATTTTCCCGCGCTTTGTGTCGACTACTTGTAATTACTTCGAGTTTTGATTGGGTTACCGGATTGTCTTCGTCCTTTTTTGATTGGCCAAAGTAATTACTTTGGTTTTGGTTTTACGACACTCGATTGAAACTCGTTCTATCATGGTTGGAGATAACAACTACACCAAGCAAAATGATAATGGCGACGACAACGACAACAACGTGACGATCTTTTGAGTTATGCATACGTGTACTCCTCTTAGGCTTTCACCTTTAATTCTTCTTAACGCTACCACCATTTTAGTTGTTTTTGTCAATTTTTGCACCAGCTCTTGTACGATAAAATTGCACTAATACTCTGTGGCATTGATGTAAGGCTTGTTTGTTTCCTTCGTGTACATGCTGTCAACTTGGGGTCAGCAAACATTTTTGGTCAAAGGGCTAAATTTCAACTTCGTGCATTACTGCATGAAAATGTAATGTCCTAGTCACCTGCCTATGGTGTCTGTGGTGTTAAAAGGTGTTTGCTCTTTACAGGAAAAGAAGCCAGGGGAAGTCTTGTATGCAGAGTTAGGTGACTTTCAGAATCCAGCAATGCCACAAGTGTCCACTTCACCAGAAACTCTGCCTCCTCTGAAAAGAGCACCATCTTACGAAAAGACGCAATATGCTGACATCACAGCGTTTCTCAAGGGAGACGCCACATTGCCTCAAAAGGAAGGCAATGAAGGCTCTGAAATGCAACAACAAAGTGTAAACCAAAGTCAGCATGACGTGGACAACAAGGAAACGCCAATGTAGGTTTACGTGTACTGTTCTATCAGTGTTCATCAGCTAATGTACAAGCTGATATAGTTATGTTTTGCGTAGTCGTTAGATAGAAAAAATGAAAGCACAGTTAAAGGGTACATAGTTTTTGAGTGGCCCTAGATGCTGTTAACCCACTCTCAAGAAGGAATGGGTTAAATTAGTGATGTAACATTAATTTTTTATAAGGCCACTTAGATAGCATATTTTCATCGTTTATTTTTTTAGATAGAGGAAGCACAATTGTAAATCACTCGATGCTTATATTTAAAATAGCTGACACGTCTCAATTGCACAAAGTATTTAGACATGACTGTATCAAAGTAAGGTAATACTGCAGAAATGGTTACAGCCCGTGGCTTAGAGACCTGGCCTAAGAGCGGAAACAAGTCTGTGTTGACTGTGCTTTGTCACAAGCTTTGCTGGTTTTTAAGTGTAAACTGTATTTGAAATCTAATCTTCAGTGGCCCCATAATTGGTCTGGGAACTTGGGCAATCATTTCTCTGGTGTCTGTTTGGTTTCTCTAATATGAGGATGGCGGAAGGTGGGTCAATGAAGAGCCCAGAGGAAGTATCTCGGGAAGAGGTGACTTCCGCTAAACGCGTGATGCATCATGTCACGCACGTCCACCATACGAACTTACAGACGTGCACTTTTAATGTTTGCCTAATTTGGTCCAGACGGATTGCGCCATATGAGGTTTGCAATGTATTAACATTGGGCAATCGTAGAAGTGTAATTTTCTGGACATAAATCTTTGTTGGTGAACTTATTTTAGAACAAATTCGCGTTTTTCGTTCGGAGAGTGCGTAGAAACTGAAAACGTCCTATGGTCACATAAAAGAATGGGCCATACAGAAGTTATACTGAATCAGCAGAACTGAAACTTTGAAGTGAAGCTTGTTTCGTAGCAATCTTGCTTTCACTCCAAGGCTTGGTGGGTAGAGCTATGTCTCGTTTTCGGGGAACTGCTTGTAGATAAATGCAGTTATGTTGTATAGGTCAAGAATAAGAAGCATAATAACGTTATTTAAGAAGCACAGCACAGTAGCATGCATGCTTATGAGAGGTACAACGTAATATTTAAATTTCGGGAAAGTGGAAAAAGGAACGAAAGAAATAAGTGGCTCCTTAATTAGAATTTACCTAAATTAGCTTTACATTTCCAAGCTGTAGTTTACAAGGTTGCACAATATCGATGAACTTAAGATGGACACATGATAAGCTTAAACTAAAAGCCTTTTTTATTGAGGTATTTAAACCATCTATCGTGAGATATTTAAAAAAGACAATTCGTTTTCTTTTGTCAAAACGAAGCTTTTGTAGCCTTAAAAATTAATTTGCTTTGCACGCCTTGACAGTTTCTGTCTTAAACCACAAGACTTTGCTTTACAAATATTAGATTTCTTTAATTGAAGTCCTTTTTGCCCAAACCATCATGGCAGCTAGAGGAAGTCTTCTCTTGGTGGTTTTCCTTTTTTTAATTGAGAGCTTTTTTTCCATTTTTGTTTTCTTTTTGTTATACTTTATGAAGTTCGTCCGAGTGCTAAGTGTAACACATATTTTGATTTCTTTGTTAATGAAAACCAGGGCCAATCACCAGCAATTTTCACTTTCACTCAACTGGCTTTAAAAACAAGCCTTAACTGATCCTGTAAGTTACCTGTTTGTGGCTAGTAACTCCACAGAATTTGGTGACTTGCACTTTGCATTCTCTTATGCATTTTTAGCGTCATCTGGACTCTTGTAGAATTTAGCTGTTTGACTAAAATACAGTAGTGTTTGTTGATACGCCTGATGAGTTCTTAACGATGTTAAGGGTATCATTACTCTACTATTTCGTTTTTCCTTATGCGATATTCACATCATTGATATAGAATAACATTTGCGATTTGGTAGAAAACAATTTTAATCTTTCTGGAGAATATTCCAAGGGATAGTTGAGAAACATTTGAAAAGTTTTGTTCATTATCATAGAGTTCGATGTTCAAAACATCAACAAATTTTATTAATAGTAGAAAGCGATATGAGAACATTTTAGAAGGTTTTGAAGAGGATCACGAGGACGTTTAACTCCGTTTGATCTGGGAGGAGTATTTTTAATCTCAGTGTGTTTTGACCCACAATGGCACCTTAAGATCTATGGTGACAATGCCCAGAAGAGTTCCTCTTAACGATAGAGTTTATTAACCAAAAAATGGCCAGTGTCTGCATTCTCAGTTACATTTCTCAGTTAATTTGGTTCCACGTTCTCTGCAATCCTGCACCTTAAAATAAATAAGTTCCAGGGGGTATGAAAAATAGGAATTTGGAATGGGGGCAATTTCAGCTCTGTGCTTGCTCTTTTCTTCTTGTTCTTCTTTCCACAGCATTACGGAATAGCTCGGCTGTTCTGAGGAAGTTAAAAAAGAGCTTTGTAGAATCGTTAAATAAAAACATTCAGCTTTAATGACGTTGTCGCTCATCCTCTCAATCAATTCCTCTTGATGTCTGTGAAACGTTTTAAAATGTTCTCAGGTTTTATTGTAGAGAAATGGTGTACATGAATATTATTTATAGCTTTTCTTATTTACTATGACATGTACTCAAATATGCATGCTTAAAATAATGGTGAGAGTAGGGTAAGGCAAGATGAAATTGTCTTGCAGCAGTGGGAAATCAGTTTCACTACTAGTGGTTTGGTCTGTTCAGGTTGTTTGCAAACATCCTTTTGGAAGTCAACAGGACTCGAGGCACCGAAAATAAACAATTGTCTTCTGACTGATGCACGCGCCTTAGAACGCATGCCCAGTCAGTAACCCGTTTATGAACAAGAGTGGCTCTCTTCCTCAACGGTGACCGAGGAAATAAAGACAAGTCCTCGAGATTTAAGAGCCTGTAGGACAATGTTTGTATTTGTAGTGAAACTAATATTTATCGCTGTTTTAATCTTGTCTGCTAATATTTACTTTAATCTTTTTTAACGAACTCAAGGTTAACAAAGTTAACGCAACCATGTAATGTTGATTTTCATATTTTAACCCAGTATCTTAATTACGTAACCCTGCTGATAACAAGCTGATTTGAAGATTAAGGCTTAACAGGGTGAACTATGTGGCAGTAACCTTCGAAATTGAGCTTCAAATGAAACGTTCGAGTCATCAAGAATAAAAGACCAGGGCCCTTTTCTCAAAGGTTCCGAAACGTTTCTCGCGTATTTTGGGTGACATAAATCCCTCTGTATCTTCAGAAGCGGAAGGTTGCAAGGCATGAAAAGTTTTGTTTTTTCTTGTATTGAAAAGAGATTAAAAGACCAGCTTTCCAGAATATAAGGGGATTGTAGGCTGCTTTTCGGGCCTGAAAACCTTTTGGGTCTTTTAAGAAACGGGCCCCAGGGCCCATTTGTAAAAGTCAGGAAAACTTCTTGCGTCATAAAGCTACCTTTGATACCTAATCTGCTTATTCTGAAACGCTGATTATCGTGAACGTGTAGAAATTGGAAATAGCATAGGTTCAAGATACAGAGAGATTTCGTCTGCCCTAAAAATGATTCGGCAAAAACGTTTAGGAACCCCGATGGAATATGTACCAGAAAGATGAAGGGTGTTGGAGAAGGCCCGAATTTTAAGAAACGTTTTGCATCAGTAAAAGACCTTGCCTAGAAAATTGAGACCGTGAAACATATGTGTGTGTGTGCAATGCTAAACCGTGCCCTTTTCCCATAGTGCACTCGGTTGAAAAGCTGGAAAAAAGTTCTAGTTTCTCCATTCAAGGTCTGCCACATTTTTTATTGTCTTTAATGCTATTTGGTAACTGCTGCTTTTGATTAGTCTAACATTGTAACCAATCTTATTTAGAGCTTAATAAACGCTGATTAATCATACTTCACTGTGTCCTTTTCCTTCATGTGTGAATTTAGCCTAACAATCTTGGGGAGTATTGGACGTTGTTTACTAAGGTTTTAGAGAATTCGTTTGTTTACATAGCGATGTTTTCTCCTTTTAAAATTTCATATGATTACATATAAATCATATCTCGGAAATGGCTTATCGGTAAGTATTTCAACAGCCAATTCACTACTTGCACAATCCCATAATACACCTCTATTACCCCACAAAACGTTTGCATAACCATTGTTTGCAATTTCTCCTGTGACACAAATGTCCCAAGAGAAGTCGAAAACAATGCCTATGCAGATTTTTGGGGGGTAAAAGAGGTGTATTATGGGATTTGTGCAATTAGTGAATTCAACTCTGGTTCAATGTCTCTGGTGAAAACATTGACTCATCCCTCGGCCATGGTTTCCATGGCATAAGCAAAAGCCTTGTAACTAATGATGTCTTTTTTATATACAGTCTGGCTTTTATTCACTTGCCGCCAAGCTTTTCAAATTAACCTCATGCCCACTGCCTTGTTTTCTTTTTTTTTTTTTGTTTTGTTTTTATTTCTATTTTTTTTTTTTTTGTTTAAACTGTCTTCTGGTGAAAAGTATTGAACAATTTCAATTGAAGGGGTTGCGTCATAGTTCGACATCTCGACTGGGCGTGGCTTGTGCTCCCAGATCAAACCGGTTCTTCAAGGCATAAAATGTATGAACAGCTGTACTGTATGAAAGCCATTTTATTTCAGACAAGAGGATAGCCCCTGCTCTCGAGTTAATGGAGCCTATGCAAAATCGGGACCACCTTCCGCCAATAGCACTGATGTTTCTTCTGCTGCACAAAAGCAGCCGGCGCAAGAAGCAGGAGCCATTCCCACGTACGCAGTTGTGGACAAGTCGAAGAAGAAAAAGAAAGAGCCGGAAGAAATGCCTCTTGTAAATACTGACAAGGGAAAATCCAAGAAAAAGAAAAAGAAGACGTACGACAAGAATCTTTATGACAGGGTCGAAGAACCAAAGAAGGTATGCCGGCCGGTACTCATTGATCTAACAATGAACCAGATTTAAGTGGCCAGTCTTGTAGCGCTTGGGCCCTTATTTGGGACATTGTACACAGAAATCAAGTCAATTTAACTCAAATCAAACTTGGTTTTTAAGGAGACGGGAAAACCAGAGTACCCTAAAGAGAAAACCCTTTTGAGAAGAATAGAGAACCAGACATCACACAGCTGTTCCCTTTTTAGAGCATTTTCACTCACGTGACCAGCAGCCATATTGGATTACTGAAACAAAAGACAGGATTTGCATAAAAATAGAGTTAATTCCCTGAGAATTAGTTTGGTACACCATCATGGCCGCCATTTCTTCGTTTTGCAACACCATCATGCCCGTCGTGACGTCATGTGGTAACGCTCTGTTGGACCAGGCTTAGCATAAGCCACTTTCAAAAATACCTAACCATAATACTCTTTGTTTGCCCTGCAAAATTCTGCATAAGCATTGTCTTTATTTTCTCCTGGGACCAATTTAAGTCCCAATAGAATATGCAAAATGTTGGAGGGCAAACAGAGAGTATTATGGTATTGTTGAAAGTGTCCTATAGCCTTATCCTCTTATTATGTCCCCCATCTAGGGCTTTTGTATTTGCTGTACCATTAGGTTTGGCCATTTTTTTTTAGTTCTGAGCCAATGTTTTCAGCCCCTGTATTGATAAAATGTACCACAGGGGCACGGGATAACCCTAGGGATTCAAAGGGATTTGAACCAAAGGCCAGCCCGTTACCAAATTGCTATCTTCTGGTAAGGAGACTATGTCATTAATTTCATTGAGTTTGGAGAGACGTTTTCACTTACTGACTCCAACCTCGTTCCAGGGTCTTTCATCTCCGCATCCTCTGCTGACGAACTAGCACCTGATAGTGGTGTTCTCAACAAATAGTTTCTTTAAAATGCTAGTAATTCTTAAAATACGGATGTGTTTCTTGAATGAAAACCGTGTCAATCTTGCCCATTTTCTGTTAGCCATGCACGTACATCTTTTTGGCTTTACCACGTTTCATTTTACTAAGGTTTTTGGATGCTGCAATGTTTTCTTTTCTCAAGATACTCTTAATGTTCTTACCACTTGACTTGATGATGAACTTTATTTAAGTGTCAAGTGTATTTAGCGCCGTGCTACTAATTGGGGACATTGTACAAAAATCATATCGAATCATAAGTTGATTTTTGAGGAAAGGTGTACCGGCGTACCCTGAGGAAAACCTCTCGGAGAAGAGTAGATAACCAACAAATGCAACCCACATATGACGCCAAGTCTACGAATCGAACACGCGCCACATTGGTGGCACAGCTTTACTTCCTTTAGCTAGCATATTTATTGGGCCTTGGACTGCCTCGATACCTTTCCTCAGGAGACTTTGGTGTTTCTTCCGTGGCAAAGACATGTAATTGCTTATTTTCAGCATTTCACTGTCAAGTACTATTTGCAAAGCATGATGAATCGAGTGGGGCCGTCCTCAGTTTGACTCGCAAATCTGGCGCTCTGTGAATGTCACGCCAACCTCGTTTCCAGGTTCTATCTTCTTCTTATTGTCTGGGAACGAGGTTGTTGTTACGAACCAACAACTTGTAGTAATCAACCCAACAAAGTTGTGCAGACTTGTTGGGCACGCTGCCTGGATGTTAAATGTGTTTGCATTTTGTAGGAAAAGAAGCCTGGGGAAATATTTTATGCAGATTTGGGCGAATTTCAGAAGCAAGAAATGCCTAAAGTGGCCACTTCGCCACCAACTCTTCCTCCTCTTAAAAGAGCCCCGTCTTACGAAAAAACAGATTATGCTGACATCACACAGTTTCTTAGGAAAGAAGCTACCCTGCCTAAAGTGGCCACTTCGCCACCAACTCTTCCTCCTATTAAAAGAGCCCCGTCTTACGAAAAAACAGGTTATGCTGAGAAAGAAGCTACCCTGCCTCCGGAAAAAACCCCGAACTCTGAAATGAAGCCACAAGCTGCCAACCAAACCCACGATGAAGTGGAAAATAAAGAAACGGCACTCTAGGTTAACCAGTACTGTAGGGTCTGTCGTTATATTCATGGCTACAAACTCGTGTAGTTCCTCGGAGTGTTTTTCGTTATTGCTAGGGGCGTTAATTGAAATGGCAATGTAAAATAATTTTTATGCAGTATATTTTTATATAGATTTTTTTTTATGCACGGCAAGCTCATTTGTATATTGTGTGTAGCTTCTGTAGGTTAAATACAAATTATAAATGTCGGTAAATGTTGTAATTCTTCAAAGAAGAATTCCTCGGTTGCACAATAACGTATTTAAACGCGGCAGTATCAAAGTTCATGAAAAGTGCAGAAATTGTTAAAAAGCCCTGAAGTTTCTCCCTTAAAGGCCTTAGAGAGCTGGCTTAGGATAGAAAATATGAAGCCACCGTGCGAGTGTCTATTTATGTTACGATTTGTCGCCCCGATCCGTCGGCCCGACAGTGTCGGGACGCGAATCTTACGTGTATTTTGACACCCGATCTTAAGGCCCGACGTCAGTCCCGACGTGAAAAATGTCTAGTAGCCCTCGTTCTTTTTTAAAGCGGTGTTTTACTCCGCATGCGTAGAGAATGCTACGGCGAAAATAAAATGGCTGACGAGCACAACGGTTTTTGGTCGCTTTATTCATCAACAGCAGCAGCAACAATGTCATTGCTGTTACTTGCTGCAGCATTATTAAGAATCAAAAAGAGAGGAAGAAGGAAAACACGATGTACTTGGGTGAAAAATTGGCATCGGACCGAAGCCGGGGCTTTTCACCAACTTATGTCATATCCAAGTTCTACGTTCAGTGATTTGGCTACATGCGTTCTCACAATCTCTCTTTGGTTCTTGCCATGATACTCTTTAATCCCCTTGTCATATAGACACGGATATTTAATCCATTCCGCTATCACCAGGGAGATTTCTTTCTCTTGGAAACTGCGCGACTTTGGCCTCTTCAGAGTCTTCATGTCCGCCATTTTGATTGCTTCTGTTTGGTACGCATGCTCTTTTCTCAAAATTTTGATTGACATGTCGGCTTCTTTGAAAGTGTCGGCCCGACTCGACAAAAATCTGTTGCACTGCAACAGATTTTCTGAATCGGGCCGATTTCGTTTTCACGAATCGGCCTTAAGATCGGGTGTCAAAATACACGTACGATTCGCGCCCCGACACTGTCGGGCCGACAGATCGGGCCGACAAATCGTAGCGTGTAAACCGGCCTTAAGTTATGAATTCTTAGAAAGTACTTGTGGTAATTAGAACGAGTGACATAAACTTTGTGTCAGAATATCGAGAAACCATTTTTGTGTAATTTTGAGAATCGGCGCTTCAGTAATGTAATAACCTCAGGTTAATTGTATCCCAATAATCGCATGAACAATTATATTAAGATTGTGGTGATGTATATGTATGGTATGGTTAATTTTTAATTTTTAAATACGAAAAATGCGTGCATAAATGCACCAAATGGATAATTTCAAGATTAAAGAAACTTTATCGGTTGTTGGCCTTCCTGATTTAACAGTACGTGCTTTGCCTTATTGTCAATTCTCTATTGTTTTCAAATGCTCTTGGGGACACTGCTTATTCCCAAGAGCATTTGAAAACAATGGTTTATGCAAAATTTGGGGGGCAAACAAAGTGTATTATGGGGAATTCGAAAATAGAGAATGCACAAATGCGACTTAAGGAGGGGGGGGGGGGTGGGTGAACCTTTTGTTGAAGTGGGAACTTCAACAAAAAATAACTTTAAATCACGGGAAATAACTATTGCAGTCAAGTCAGTCTAAAGTATTTTTTTTAGAAAGTGTTTTAATCGGAAATAAATAAGTTTTAGAATCGCTTATTTTAGGTTTTCAAATTTCGTGGGCGCCGCATCTTGAATACTTTTGACGTGTTACGGTTGCCCTATTGTTGTTACACAAAAGCCCTTTGTGTCAGAACAATAACGCAACCGTAACACGTCACACTTATTCAAGATGGCTGCGCCGCAAATTTCCCTTTCGTAAACGGTCGTTGCCATTTCTCAGAACGGTCGTTGCCATTTGAAACGGTCGATGCCATTTGTAACAGTCGACTACACACTTCACTTCAAAGAAAATTAAAAGAAAAAAACTAAGAAAAAATATTAACAAAAATTAAGACAAAAAAGGAAAAAAAAACATTTATAAAAGAAAAACTGGAGGAAAAAAAGAGTCCGAAAATTTCAAGACTCGAACTCGGGTTCTTAGCCCTCACCCGAAAAATAACTCTTACTCGAACCCTAACTCATATGACCAGCGAGACAAAACTCCCGGTAACCGCAACCTTTTGAGTTCTTAGACCTATTGAGTGTAATTCAGAGCTAAAAAATGGCATCGACCGTTCTGAGAAATGGCAACGACCGTTTACGAAAGGGAAATAAGCGGCTCCCCCGCGAAATTTGAAAGCGAAAATAAGCGATTTTAAAATTCACATTTCTTGGTATAAACGCGTGCAGAAGCCCATCAAGGGGAGCCTCTATCCCCCATACTTGGCCTTGGAGTCAACCCTTTCCCGAGTAGATCTATTATTAGAACGCCTCTCAGGGAAAGTTTCACACGCCCTCAGTTCGAAGAGACAATAAAAACAGAGAGATGACAGTCATTGTTTTATCCACACGGTTTACTCGACAGAAATAGGATACTTTTCGCGGGAAAAAGCCGTTCTTAAAATAAATCTACTCGGGAAAGGGTTGACTCAAGGAATTAGTGGAGATAGAGGCTCTCCTTGATGGGCTCCTGACGCGTATTTTAAAAACAAATTTCGAACAAATTTGTTTGTAAATATAATTTCCTTCACCCTGCCAGCAGAGCCTTTCTTAACTCGACGAGAAAGAAAGGACTCTGCAGAAATCGTGTTCAGTCTTTATTGAGTATGCGCAAGCAAGCTTGGAGACAGTTTCAAACCCAGACCAAGTCTCGATCGCACTCCTAGACGCCATATTTATTTTCTTGCTATTTTCGTACCGAAGGCTCGATTTTGACCTTCACCTTGTCAAAAATATGATGCGCGCGCTGCCTAAGCCGGTTTAACCGGAGTGACTAGCCCAGAAACTTGAGCTGCGGTGACTCAAAAGACTTGACACGATTTCTGCAGAGCCTCTTTGTCTCGCTCTATGCCGAGTGTTAAAGAGGCTCTGCTCGTAGGGTGAATTTCCTTCGATTTGAACTCATTCTGTATTGAGCGCAGTTTCCCTTTAACCACGAAAAGACAGTGCTTGCTAAGGACTGTATTAAGTCAAGAGCAAATTTCAGGCCATGCGAATTGCTTATGACGAGGGATCTTTGAAATAACGTTTTGAATGAATACCCGACATCACTTCGGTTACATAGCGCATGCGCAGTCCCCAACTGCGCGTTTCAATGTAAAAAAACGAAAAAGACTCCAAAGAAAAGGAACAAAGGAGTGATTTCTTTTCATCCAAACGGAACCATATTATCCATGTTCATAATCTGTAGAATGGGAATGGTGTTTGCACAAAAAACCGACAAAATTTATCAAACTGAGGCTTTATGGCGTCATAACTTCACTGAATTTTTTTTCTTAAATCCATGCTGCAGATTTTACATTAGAGTGTTTTTGCACTTTGCTATAGTTTTCAGCCAAAGGGGAAGCTCTCCGGCTATTTCTGTTTTGGTCGCGTGACTCACCAAATATAGTTGTGATTCCAAACAGAGGGTGGAGTGTTCAAAGTACACACTTGGCCAAAAAGGACAATCGTGGAGTAAAAGGGACGCGATAGATTACCTTTTGAATTCCCCCATGGCAATAGTTTTGTAGTAAAGGATCTTCCCCCCCCCCCCCCCCCCTTAAGGATTCGCTTTTCCGGTTTACCCACTTACCTTTTCTTCTCTTATAATCAGTGTTTTTCGCGAATTTTTCAATGATCAAGATCTTGTTCATATAAAAATTCTTTGACTTGGGCCATTTAAGTTTCAATAAGAATAAAACGCATGCAGCGGTTACAAACATTTGCTTGAACTGCAGTTCAAAAAAATACCTTGTACTTACTGTATTTTTTCCGGCACAGGTGAAGCATATATCCCTGAAGGTAGTCTTGCTCGAAGTCGTCCTTTCGAATCCCTTCAATTGTGAAATCAAAGCGAACTTGAAGTGAGATCGCGAGGCGGGAAAATAATTTAAAGGACTTTGAGAAAGTCTACCCCGAAAGGTTCTTGGGAAAGTGTGTTCTTGGTATGACGTGTTATTGAAGTGTCTGCAGTCCTGGGTATAAAAAGAATTGAGACTTTTCCTATCTTTTGAACTGTTTTACCATTAACTTGAGAAGACCAAGAAACCCCCCCCCCCCCCCCCCACCCCAATGTTGCTCGGGAACAGGCGCAAATAACCCAACCGTCTTTCAAAATTGTGTATGAGGGAGGGGGGCCCCCACATAGATATTGATATAAAAGTTATAAATGTCACACTATGACGATGTTGTCTAGGATTGTAGGTATTAGTACTACAGCATTGTGATTCATTGATTCATAAAACAAAACAAAAAAAACTAATGGGTCCCATTTACGTCGTTCTTTCCGGGTTGGCCAATCCAATTAAGTCAGTAAGAGAATTAAAGCCCCTTTCTCTCCTTTGGAGTCATCTTTTTGTCAAAACGAAATTCTTTCGGTTGGTCTAACTCAAGTACTTTGGCTGGTTACGCCGCCTCAAAAGAGAGCATTTCTTAGTGTTAAAAGCCATGTTCTATCTATTCCCTCAAGATTCAGGCATAAAGAACCCAGCAATTCTGTTAAACAGGCAGTCACCATGGAAGTGACGTCACGGATCTTTTAGAAGATGGGTGGTGCCAAGAGAAAATGAGGGGACAGAGAAGGAGGCTCCCGGTCCAGCCCTTGGGATATGTCATGTCCACGAAAGTTATTTTTAGACGAGCGGAAGTCTTCCGAGACGTCCGCATGCAGGCCAACCTCGGTCCGATGTTTGAAAGAAAATATATATTCATAAGCCTTCCACGTACGCCATCATTTTCTCTTTTCACTAAGAACCTGAGAGCGAAGCAAGACTGCATGCGGACGTCTCGGAAGACAGACTTCCCCTAGAACTAAGACTTCCGCTCGTCTAAAATAACTTTCGTGGACATAACATATCCCGGCCAACGCCTTGAGCCTCCCTCTCTGTCCCCTCATTTTCTCTTGGTGGTGCTTAATTAAATAGCGAAAGGTTGGCAAAGCAAGGATTGGCGAGTTCATTTCTTTTTATATACCTGTAGGCGGTATGCAACTAACCTCTTGGGACACAACTATAGCAAAATGTGAAAATGCTGGATGACAAACAAAAGAGCCTTATGAGAGCTCTGCTGTTTGTATCATCCAACATGGCACCCGTGACGAAAAATGCAAAGGAACCTTTCTGATTGTTCACACTTAAGTGGCACAGTACGTGAGAGGAGCCTAAGCATAATTTTGAACTTGTGTCAGTTACACATGAACGCTATCATTTTGTAACATTTCTAGCGCAGCATTTTATTATTTGTCATTTCTGCTTAATTCAAAGGCTGTTAAAACTTTACGTGAAGCCAGTCCCAATCGTATAATTACCTTACTTAGAATGCCGTTTGCTTTCCGTAGCAAACCCAATCAAAATGCCTGCTTTTCCAGTACATGGTGTCGTCACCTTTCATGCAAAGTGATGTGTTCCTATCAGTCGAACTTAAATTGCTTTGTTTCCAAATGCTCTGTTGTGAGAATAATTTCGAGACACCTTATATATACACGTTACAGCGAGCGCACGTGTGGAATCAATGTTAATTTAAAACAAAATTCTCAAGGATATCCAATCATATACATTTTGAGTGATATTAACATTCTTTGGCGGCATTTAAATTACTTTCGGTATTTCTTATTAATTCGTGGATATGATGCTGTAGTTCGGAAGGATTGTCTTGAGCAATTAGTAAAGCTTCGAGTGTTAAATTTTTGCAATTTTTGCGGGATTTTTCAACCCAGAAAGTCGTCACTTTTAACGAATTTTACGATAACAATTATTTTATCATAAAATAGTGCACTTGACACCGAAATTGATAACCGTGGCCAATCTCTACAGGCAGATAACAACGTTACAATGTGCAATTGCTGGTGGACGAACAAAAGAGGCTAATGAGAGACCTTTTGTTTTCGTCCAACAAAATGGCGGCGATGACGTCACATGAAGATTACCTTGCTCTGAACGGCAATGCACATCGGCGCTTTCATTCGATTGCAGCATTCGCGCTGTGGTCTTGCACCGAAAATGATCTTTCTTTTGGGAAGTCCAGTAAAATGGTGGATTCTTGGTCTGACTGCTTTATCAAACATCGCAGGATTTGCTGGTAAGTTTCACTTTCGTTTGTCTTGCTCGTACAGTAGGCATAAAGAACACATTTCAAGCGTTTTGTAGTCCAATACAGTTGGTGCAAGCGGTTTCTCAAGTCGTATGCCGTTGCAATCTAGCTCCCTTCAAAATGACAAATCGCGAAATTGATTTTTCCAGGTCAAAATATCCAAGTCAAAAACCTTCAGCAAGCGAAACGTCTTCTGAGTTGTGCAATGTTCTCACTCAAAAGATCTCCCGTCCAATCAGGCTGAACAAACGCTTTCAGAGCAGAGATTAGGTCCCCCTATCTTTTAGCAATGGTTTTTGTCTTTTAAGCCTAGTTTTCGCTAGCGATGCAAACATAAGAACAAGAAGCATACGCAAACTCAGTAGCTTGTTATCCATAGACCATTTTACGGATACGGCGGTCATTTTGAAATCCATTGTTTCAAATAGCTATTATGGGATTCCAAGGGGGCAATTAGTATGCAGTTGCCCCCTTAGAATCCCATAATAGCTATTTGAAACAATGGATTTCAAAATGGCCGCCGTATCCGTAAAATGGTCTGTTAGAGCCTTCTCTTAGAACAATAGACACTAATTATCAACAAGTAAATGCGCATGCGTGTGTTGCTCGTGCTTACGTTTGCGTCCCAAGTGAAAACCAGTCTTTAAGGAGGTTTGATTAACATGAAGTATTTATAGAAAATGATTGTCAGACTGACCAATCTTTATCACAATTTAGCTTGGCCTTCGCGAGTTGCTCGACATTTCCACGGCCACAACGGAAATACAGAAAAAAACAGTGTATAAGAACCTAGATTTTTCCAACTTAGCCTAAGTAGGTTGTTATAGAAATGGTGTTTTGTGGGATTTCAGGCTATGTAGGTTCTTAAATAGGTTCTCAATTTGATAGGAGCACTAGCGATCAGCACAAAGAATCACAACAGGGCATATGAGATATGGAATAGGAACTGCTGTATCGTGCTCAATATTAAATTATTATCTAGAATTCAGTTTAGATGATAACCATGCAGTAAATTTATCTTTCCAAAGTACTAGCATGCATTTTAGTTCAGTCTTTGAATCTCAATGACTGAAACTTAAACAATATTTTTCCTGTATTTTTATATGTGCCTTCATTTTTGTAAAAGAAGAACCTATTGAAAATTTTAGCCTAAATGGGCTCTTATGAAAAGGGGGTTTAAAATGAACATTTTAGCGAAGCAATTAAGTTTATAAATTTTAGGTTCTTATACTCGGGTTTTTTTGCTGCACTTTTAATTTCTTAAACCAAGACCGACTGTGGCTTATTCATGATCTTGTTTCCAGGACCCACTGAAATTGACCGGGCGCCATCGAACAAAACTGTCTTTGAATACGATGATGTAGTGCTACACTGCAATGCAACAGGAAACCCACTACCGAACATCACTTGGACAAAATATGGGACTACAGCAGTGTTAGACCGAGGAAATGCCTTCACCATTGTCAATATCTCGCGTCGTCAGTCTGGGAGATATCAATGCATAGCTTCCAATGGAGTGAACCAGACGTCAAGTGCTCCTTTTGTCATCGATGTTTTATGTAAGTTGATACTCTTCACGCTGTCCATGCAACGTGGATGTCTTCTTGAATTTTCTCATTATTGTTTCTATATGTGATAGAGAAGATATGAAATTCCATATGCTCTCTGACACATTCACCCAATTACGGGTATAATAACATGCACGTAAATTTCGGCCTTCTCATTGGGTGGGAACAAGTCAAATGATAATGATAATGATAATGATAATGATAATGAATTATTAGAAATAGAAAAATTGAAAACATATACTACTCTTGGAGACCGCACATTTCAAGTCGCCGCTCCAAAACTATGGAATAACCTACCATTTAATATTAGAAGTTCATTATTTTTACCATCTTTTAAGAAAGCACTTAAGACGCATCTTTTTAGAGAAGCATTTCCTTAAATATTTTAATTGCTTACACGACGTATACAATTCTTCTCTAGATATTAAGGCCAGTTTTTATGCTATTCATATAATTTTAATTGTTATGAGTAATGAGTTATTAGTTATCATTAGTTACTAGTTATATTATATAATTGCAATTAGGTTTTTTAATGGATTTAGTTCCGCGCAGGTGAAAATGTAAATTGATACTTGCGCGTTATAAGTAAATAAATTATTATTAAATTATTATTATTATTAATGATAATGATAATGATAATGATAATGATAATCTAATGTCCACAGGCGCTTTACAGCAATAGAAAGTCAAAATGAAAAAACAAAACAAAAACTATAACAAATGCTGGTAAGGCCACATCCAACCAAAGTACAAATCAATAATAACTATACTTGAACAAATAAGATTTACACATTTACAGAACCAAGTGGCTGTTCGTACGGAACCCGTACGCCGACCTATATTTGTTGTTCATACGGGAATCTTCTTAAAAGGATTATTACAGGTTAAATAACACTCGGAAAGTCTTACCTCGTCTTAATTTTTTCATACAGTTTAGCTATCAAACAACGGCATCGATGCCCGTTTAATTTCCCGAAATACCTCCTTCGTTCGATGTCACCGGCCATCTGACCTGCCTTGTGTTTTCTCGCATTTGAGTTTAAGCACCCATTTCAAATAGTGCTTATAAATAGCGGCTCTCATTTTAAAACGGTAAGTTTTCAATAACTGTGTTGCTATAAGACTTCCGTATGAATAGCTAATATAGGTCGGTGTGCGGGTCCCGTACGAATAGCCATTGCCTTGACAGAAGGCCTTATAACTATTTAACTGATGAGCAACAGACTTTTTAATTAATTTACGGGTAAACAGTCAATTCGAGACCGGTCGAAAAAGGACGCCAAGAACGAATAATTTAAAGGCCGGTTAAAGAGTTAGTAAACTTGTTTTGGCGCTTACGCATACATTCAGCTACGTAACTGCTGCGTTTGGGCGAGCCTGTTGTGTAGTGATCCGTGTACGAAGTGATGTCAAATGCATCAATTGGGGCGTGACGTACTTCGCACATGTTCGATGGAAAATCTAAAAAAAACGGTTACACGCAGTGGTGTCTCTCTCGGGAAGCGAAGGAGAAAGCAACTGCTCGCATGGTAAGTCAGAATCTGCCTTCAATATAAAGGGATCAACAGCTCTTCCTTGTGAACGTCAGCAACAGTTCCTGTCACAGTCCAACGAAAAATTGATCATATTAGTAATCACGAGCAGGAGGTCAGGAAGACACACTTTGAGCACACACGCAGGAACTGGATCCAAAGCACCCGACTTTATAGAAGCAGCCTTGATAAGATGTTTCACTTGTTCAACTAATTGACACCTCTTTCAAGCTGGTCAACTGAAAAGGGCAGTGTACTGAGTCTGAGAAGGAAGGTGTCGAATCGCAAGCGTCAGTAGAGAGGTTATTACGGACATCTACAATTTTGCTGTTAAAGAAATCCGAAAATCTCTCGGCTAAATCCACGTCAGAAGAAGGAGGATAGCTCGGTTCAGCTCTCTTGTGTAGTATTTTAAAGCCTGCGCATAGAGCCGCCTCTCATCACTAACCACCACTTGGACCGATCAGCTGATCGCCCCAAGCGGCGGTTAGCGATGAGAGGTGGCTAAGTAACCTATCCACAGTCCGAAATAAAATCGGCTGATCAACCTTGTTTCCAGGGTCTCTCTTCTCTGCCTCCTTTGTCGCTAACGGCTAGGAAAGCAGAGAAGAGAAACTCTGGGAAGGAGGTTGCCCGCTGATCACCAAGATGCAAGGTCCTCAATTAAGCCAGAATAGTAGTCAACCTTAGCATTAGAAATCCGATTCGAAACCAAACAGTGCAGAAAGTTGAAATTGAGTGCAAATAGAAATTGTAATTAAATTGATTGACACGAAAGTCGCGAAAGGCCAACAAAACGACACAGCAGACAGGTTAGGACTGAAAAAGAAACAACGTTTTAATTCCCTTCGTTTAAATAATGTACACGGGATTAGTGAGCCATGACACCACATAAACACAATAACTTAAAGAGGAAAACGGAGTATAATTTTTGCATGTATACAAGAAAATATGTGGTGAGAGAGCGAACCCCTTAGTCTGAAGTGTCAGCCGTCTCCTCGCCCAAACCCGCCAAAGTGGCGAGGCGGGCGAGAGAGTCTGTCTCTCCCGCCTCGCCCTTTTGGCGAGTTTGGGCAAGGAGACGGCTGACACTTCACGCTACGAATCCCTGAGTCCCCCTGTTCCGAATTCTATTTTTTAGATCGCGAAGGTTCTTTTTATCTGTTGTTACAGATGACCGCGCGATTCACTTTCTCACCCATTAACCAAATAAGGTGTGGCCTTTGAAATACCCACGCAGTATGACGCGTTTCAAATAATTTTCAACAAAATAGGGCCAAATACGGGGAATTCGCTCACTTACCTTATATTCTCTTGATTTATATTATTATCAAGAAATCACATGATTTATCTCGTGCAATCTGGGATAAACAGACCAATTCGCTGACTCGATGTTGTAACCAATTCAAATCTCTCCGGCGTAAGGTTCTTTGTGTGTTGCATTTGCATGATAATATAGCATTCACATTAAATGATGAGGAAATACCTGGAACAAAACGTTCTATTCCCTACATTAAGTTAGCCGAATCGGTGTGTCGGCACACGTAAATTTCTCAAAAACTACAATTTGGTAATCCTGTGATTACGCTTGATAGCTCAGAGGGTGGAACAAGTGCACACAACCCCACGGTCATGAGTTCGAATCCAGTTGAAGACTGCATATTTTTGTCCCTACTTCCGCGTGGCGTCAACAATCAAGCGTCACGAAAATTTTGTGTTACTTCTGGTTGTCTCCAAATTTGGTGTGGTAATTGTGAATAGAATAAGCCAATCATCTGCCAAGTATCATGCTGGAAACTTGAATAGGTCATATACAACGGTCCTCACAAGGCATAAGAAAATGGCCGCCTTATTAAAGGGTGTTATGTGGCTTGTATGTGCAAACATAATTGCTTTTTATGGACTGTTCGAAATTAATTCTTTCGGCGAAACTTTGCTTAAGGATGGGAAAAATATCGGGAAAACAATTTCGAGCAAATTTAGATCGGCAGCCAGAAAATAACATGGAGAAATTGAGGTTAGTGATGAAGATAAACATTAATATTTTGCGTGCGAGACATTATTTTGAGGACATTTTTTGAACGTCTTTTGACCATCTTTTCGCGTTCAAAATCGCGCAAGATCATCAAACTAAATTTTTCTGAATGAGACTTTTATGTTTGTCGTCCTGGAGAAATGACAGGTGTGGACACGAGTAAAAAAATCATAAAAAAATTCCCGGATTCTTTTTTTTTGAGCCAAATTTATTGGAAATATTGGTTAACGCAAAGAAAGAAAATCTTTTTCAATTTTTTGTACATGTAATTTTGAATTTTCCTCTATTTTTTTCTCCAAAAGTTTGAAATATCTTTGCGCTGGGGTGTGCAGATTTTTTTTCTTGAATAACCCAATATACCGTACTTATTCAGCAATAAGCCGAGCGATTTTTACACAAATCCTCACTCAATTTGGGCAAATTTGAAGCCGTAGAAGGGGTCTCGGCTTATAGCCGAGTGTTTTTGATAAAAAGAATTTTCTCAGCAAATAAAAAAACAGCAAATGAACGTGTATTCACTTACAAGCCGAACTAAATTACTTGTAAAATGAAGAGAAGTTATTGTTGGTGTAATATGGACTTTTATTAGCATTGCTTTGCATTGCTTCCCTTCAATGTACAATTCCCTGTCAAAACAATTTCATTTAATATTCTGCCCTTATTTTTCCGTGGGGAGCAGGGCTGGTGCAGATTCATCGCCATAATTATGTGGGTTGAGTTTGATAGTTTTGTACTCTGCTCCTGGAGGTTCTTGCCCAGGTACTCTGGTTTTTCTCTCCGCAAATTCAAAACCAACATTTATTTGATTTGCTCTGATTTCAGTTCATTTTGTAGTCTACCCGATTAGTAGAGATCTCGTCCTCGGCTAAATAACCCTGAGACAAAAAAAAAGTGATTGTTATAATTGTTGTTATAATTGTTGTTATTATTGTTGTTATTATTATTATTATTATTACTATTACTACTGCGATTTAAGTTTCTGGCTAATCATTCACCTTTCTAGAAGAAACTGTGTGCCAAAGGCCTTGATTCAAGCCAAGTTGTGGCGATCTTTTTTGGCGAGTACATGCTCATATTAATCATCTCCATCGCCTAATAGATTTTGGCAGGTGATTGGGTAAAAAGGCATTGTGGCCCAACAAAGTACAAAGTGAAACTAGTTGGGTGATCATGCAGTAACCACATTGATAATTAGTCATAGTAAATACAATTGTATATGTACGTCTTTTCCAAAGTAGAGGTGTTTCTTTGGTAATGTCATCTTCAACGTGGCTTAACCCATTGTCATCCAGGTTGCCGCGTGTGACAGTTAATTGATTATCCGGCGTGACGTATGTTAATTACGGTGATAGATGAGCGCTAAAAATAAACCATGTGCGCAGTAAATGTACACAAGAGATTGAGTTTTAGAATTAAGTTCAACGGAAGAAGAAACAGTGAACTTCCAGATGATGTAAAAATATTGCTAAAAAGTGATTCAAAACACGTGCTAAGGCTCAACTGAAAATGTAAAGGTAGAATTTTCGAAGCAGCGCGCGTTAAGCAATCAAGAAAGTTTTTGATCGCTAACTAAACAAAGCGCTTGAAATATATATATTATAACTCAAAATATGCCTTGTGCAATTTACAGTTAAGTCTAACCACTCAATGGATAAAAATTGTTTGAAATTTATCCCAATCGCTTTGTTTTCTTGCAGGTATAAGTGCAAAAATTATGCCCAAACGCCGCTGCCGAAACAAAATTTCACGAGGAGCGTTTCTGCTTGTCGAAATACACGTGCACAAAACCGCAAGATTAATTTAGTTAATTGATCACTATCATGTTTCATGACAGAACAAACAAGGTCAAATTGTGTACAAAAGTGCTCCTTCGAAAACTTTCACTGAAAGATAACTTACACAACACAAGAAAAACAACAGAGAAAATCACTGGAGGTTTTCTCGCATTTGCGGAATATAAACGCACGGTCGGATTGATTTATTTGTTGAAAATACCGATCTTCCGAGGTATGCCAAAGGCGGAAATTCCTTCGATTACCAATTGACTTTAGGAAAAAAAAACTTGTTATTTGCAAAAAATCCATCGGTTGATCAATATAAAGCTAAAATCGGGAGCTAATCAATGTCCATTATGACGTTAATTGCTACGAAGGCCTTTAATTCTGCGCGGCTTACTGCATGAAAAAAGGCAGTGCGCTCGGGGATTTTAAGAGTTTTTGACAGGCATACCTACTCGTTTCGTTTACCATTAATTTCCATAGATCATCTCCTATGAAAACTAAGAAAAATATTTAATTCATTACGATTATCTAAAACGAAATAAAGAGCTGTAGCTGCCACGAAATCTGGAATTTGAATATTATCGACCTGATCATTCCAGCGAGCTTCATGTTTATCATCGGTCGCTTGGTTTTCACCGTCTTCTTCGTCACTTTTAAAGCCATCTAAATCAAAATTTTTGTCTCTAGTATCCCCTCCTCTTACAGGAAAACCATGAAAGATCCCTTAGATCCCTAGATCCTCCGAATCCGAAAAAAAAAAAGCATGAATATCCCCATCGTTCGGTGCTCTTTCTGGCGCATCGGCTGTTGTTTTTGCGTAATTTGATCGCGCGATCGAAAGGGCAAAAAGCCAGCTCTTGTGGGGTCTCTTATCAGCTGTCAAAATATGCTCACAAGACGACAAATGATTGGTCAATTATCCTACTAAATCTCCATAACAACAAAAAATTTAGATTTACTAAGGGAGACTGGGTAGAGGCCTAAGATCACCTCTGGTCAAGACGCCATTTTGTACGGCCGGTTACGGCCGGTTTGGGTATTTCAGGGGTCATTGCGCGCGGCCGGTTACGGCCGGTTTGGATGTCAATGGGTTAATAAATGAACCTCAAAGTGAATTAACTCTGTTGAGCAGAGGCACACACAGAAGACTGCTTCCTAAGAGGGGGCAAGATCCAGTGGTTAGAGCATTGGGTTTGCATTTGGTTGGCCTAAGTTCAAACCCGTTCTTATCGCTGTTTTGGATTTGTTTCCAGATTTACCGTATTCAACTCTACCGTGCTTTGTATTGGTAATAGCTTACTGCTTGCCTACTGCAAGTTGGGGCTCTTACAACGTACATGTACTTGTAGTCATACTTCTGGTTTGTTTGAATTAGCTTTTTCAGATTATTACAAGTGGAGTGCCAGTGTGAACTAGCTTGATACATGTAGCTAAGTGCACTTCCACTATAAATAAACAAACCATTTTTTTCCCAGAGTTGAAGGCAATCAAAGCACTTAAATTGATTTTATGGCCAAATTGTAGTTGCATGGTGATAGAGTCGAATTTAGGTGGTTTTAAGTCATGGTGGCATGTTGCTGGGTTTTGTGGGTTGTGAGGGTGTTGACTATAAACATACTGTAAGGTTGCTGGTCAACTGTCCTACGTCAAACCATAATCTCACAGTCAGCTGGATAAAGCTTATGGGTTCATAAAGTATCTGCATGTTATTTTCAAGATAGAGAGGACGAGCTTCTGATATTAAGATTGTAATCTTTTTGGTTAAAGTGGCTCATACATGTAAGTAGTGCACTGACTGCCCAAAAATCCATTGTGATAATTATGTCAATGTTGTTGTTTTTGTTGTTATAGATGGGCCAAGTGGAACAACCATAGAACTGACCCCATCAAACACAACAGTCCTAAGTGGTTCTTCTCTCTCGCTAAACTGCACCACAGATGCCAACCCTATGGCCCATGTTTTTCAATTCTACCTTGATGATGTCTATATTGGGAACAGCAGCTCAGGCGTGTACACTGTCACTGTTACTGCAGATGGAGCGTATACGTGTGTTCCTGTCAACACAGTCGGTAAAGAAGAAAATGCAACTGTTGTCATCAGTACAGTTGGTAAGTGGAATCCACACTGTCACTACATATTGGCCCGGTTGTTCAAAAGCCAATTAACGCTAACCCCAGGTAAAAGATTAACGAATGAGTTTATTTCTTTACTCTCAAATGCTGTTCATTATGCTGATATTCAGCAAAACTTTACATTTCAAGAGGTCAATCGTGAAAAACAAAAATAAGAAAAAGAAATTTTCACCAAAAAGTTAAAAATATGAAACAAAAGCTTATGCAAATCCTGGATTAAGTTAATCGGCTTTCGAACAACTGGGCCATGGTGTAATAACATACATGTAGACCTTAATTTTTCTTCCTCTTTTTTTTCAGTTGTTGTTTGAGTTTTAATGAAACATCACAATTATAGATTTAATTTATGTAACCAAATGCGCATGTGTATTGCTTCATTTTGCTGGTCTTGTACTCAGAGTTTGTTTATCTCCCGGATTCTGTGGTTTTTCTCCTCATGCAAAATAAATGTTTGCTTAAATTTGACTTTGTTAGCTTTCAGTTTTCCCAATTGCTAGAACACTTGTCTTCCACTATATGTAGTTCAGACATTAATAAGGGGATTAATTTTTCATCACTGTCCTCTTGTGTAAAGATGCGCCCTCAGTGAAAGTCAATCCAACATCTTCAGTCGTTGTGGAGGGACACAACATCACGTTGAACTGCATGGCATCTGGTAGACCTGAACCTGTCTTATCATGGACCAAAGTTGGTGAATCTGGTCAGGTGTTGTCAGAAAATCCCTCCTTGATTCTTTCAAACGTGCGTAGACCTGGAACTCTTGACAACATGATACAGTATCAATGCACAGCGGAGAATGGGGTAGAGAATCCGGCATTCGCCATTGCTAACATAACTGTCCACTGTAAGTACAATGGTTTTGTTAACGGTTACTGTTACATTTGCACTAACATCTACCTCGGAAGTTTTCACCACTTCTGCAATGAAACTATGTCGTTACGTTTTTGTAATAACAGGAGTGTCTACTAACATAAGGTCACTGGTTCCAACCGTAACCTCAGCTGGATAAAACTGGTGCATTCATATCTGCACAGTATTTCTCTAGATCTAGAGAAAGAGATTCTGATGTTTAGATTCTAATATTTTTTTTGGTTGAAGTGGCTCATAAGTAGCTCACTGACTGCAAAAAATGTGCTTTGTGAAAATGACGAGAATGTTGTTGTTACAGATGGGCCAAGTGGAACAACCATAGAGCTGACCCCATCAAACACAACAGTCCTACGTGGTTCTTCTCTCTCTATAAACTGCACCACAGATGCCAACCCTATGGCCCATGTGTTTGAATTCTACCTTGATGATGTCTATATTGGGAACAGCAGCTCAGGCGTGTACACTGTCACTGTTACTGCAGATGGAGCGTATACATGTGTTCCTGTCAACACAGTCGGTAAAGAAGAAAATGCAACTGTTGTCATCAGTACAGTTGGTAAGTGCAATCCATACAGTCACTACATATAGTGTAATAACAGAAACCTTAATTTTTCTTTCCCTCTTTTTTTTTTTTTTTTTCAAATATTGATCAAGTTTCAAAGAAACGTCACAAAGGATTTAATTTATGTAACCACCATCTTGTTTATCTCCTGGGTACTGCACATTTTCCTTCTTTGACACTTTAATCAACATTCGCTTAAATTTGACCTAGATTTTAGTTATCCCGATTGGTAGTAGAACAGTCGTCTTTACTGTACACTGTATGTACATGTAGTTCAGACATTAGGGACGGGGGCTACTATTGTTATTGCGCATACGTTCTGCGCATCTCGAGATTCTCGGATTTCCTATGGGTGGTGCTTATTAATACAGGGATATTTTTGCGCGGTTTAAAATTATGCGGAGAAAGCAGGACATAGCAAGTGATCTTGGCATCCAAAAAGAAAATCGGGGGTAACCACGCATTTTTCATTGATAAATAAGCTTCAATTTGAAAAAGAACGTCATACGTTGCTTTGTATTTTACAGTGGTTTCAGAACAAGCCGGCGACCGCCAGAGTTCCGCCGGTTACTTGACTTTATGTCGCCGGCTAGTCTGGTCATAACAATCAGCTCGTGACAAACAATCTTAGCGTTGCTTCTCGTCCATTAATCTTAAGATGGCATAGTAAATTCACACTCAATTTTGCAGCAATAGTGCATATGCAATAGGATGTAAGGTTTGTTCAAAAGGAAGCTCAAATCCCCGGCAGTATCCTGTGCCGTTCGCATTGACGTGTTTTCGCTATCTTGAATTGTAAGTGGCCGCGCCAATCTCGTTTGGGCATTCGGTGACTTCGATCGTTTCTTCCTTTTCTTTCGGTTGCTACCATCACTACCACCGGACAGCATGGCAGAGAAACGAAAACATCAAACCGCAAACACTTTTTTTCTTTGGGTTCAAAACATCACGATCCTCAGTTAGGTGAAGAAACTCGTCCACTACACACATTAAGTAATTATTTAACAAGTTGTTGGACTTTGTTATTGTTCATTCGACCATATGATTACTACGTTGTTTATTATACTAAAATAAACTACGGCCGACTGATCTTGAAGTTAAGGGACATCAAAGAGTCGCGCCTATTGAAATAAAAGTCGTTGAAAAGTGCAAATTTTGCTGTCTGTACGTAAATAAGTCATAACAAAACAACAATTAATGGATGTTTAGATTACGGTCTACGCGTGGTGCCTAACTGCATTATAGAAGTGCTTCATACTGAGTGTTACTAATGTGCGAGCCAGCGAACCATGTGAGTCATGCGAGCCGTGGCTGCGAGCCATGCGCGACATGACTGCGAGTCAGCATGCGAGTCACACAGTTATTGAAAATTAACCGTTTTAAAATGGGTGCTTAGACTTAATAACCGTTTATCAGCGCTATTTGAAATGTGTGCTTAGACTTAAATTTGATATTCGCATGGCTCGCTGGCTCGCACATTAGGCAGACCCATTCATACTGCTCTGCATTATTAAAGCAAGATTGAAGTTATGATTCAAACTAGCACGAGTGTTGAAATATAAAATTATTTTGCTAATTAATAGCGGCAATTTAAATTGAGCAACGAGCAAGCAACTTTTTTTTTCATTGGGCCGCCGAGTATTTGCACATGTGAAAGCGAAGCGAAATCTAAACCCGCTTTCGAAACGTGACTGTGTCGTTTCATTTATTTGTGCCTCTCAAAATGGAGATTTTGAAGGAAACTGTCATTGTCTGAAATCAATGCCAGAACGCTGAAAATGGCATTTCCGAGCTTCTACATGTAGATTTCAACATTTTCTGGGGGAGCATGCCCTTAGACCCCCCTAACTTCAGGTGCCTTGCTGCCCATCTATTGCCACAGTCGCCTACTTTTCCAGAGTCGGCTGCCTACTTCAAAACGCTTTGAAACCCGTGAATTTTAAAAAAGCTTTTTTCAAATATTGTTGATTAATTAATTCTTCGAAAAGTGTATGATTTCCCCAATTTTCTTTTGGGATTTCAATAACACTTGTTAAGAGCTGCTTTTCCTGCATATTCAGTAAACTGCGCAGGAATACCTCTTAATTACTAGGCAGCGTCATTAACAAAGAGATTAATTTTGCATTACGTTGCCTTCTCGTGTAAAGATGCGCCCTCAGTGAAAGTTCATCCAACATCTTCAGTCGTTGTGGAGGGACACAACATCACGTTGAACTGCGTGGCAACTGGTAGACCTGAACCTGTCTTATCATGGACCAAAGTTGGTGAATCTAGCCAGGTGTTGTCAGAAAATTCCTCCTTGATTCTTTCAAACGTGTGTAGACCTGGAACTCTTGACAACACGATACAGTATCAATGCACAGCGGAGAATGGGGTAGAGAATCCTGCATTTGCCATTGCTAATATAACCATCCACTGTAAGTACAACGGCTTTGTTAACGGTTTTGTTACATTTGCACTAACGTCTACCTCGGAAGTTTTCACGATTTCTGATATCACTTCTGCAATGAACTAAGTATTAACGTTTTCGTAATAAAAGGAGTGTCCACTAACATAAGGTCACTGGGTCCAACCGTAACCTCAGTTGGATGAAACTGGTGCATTTATATCTGCACGTTATTCTCGAGAGCTAGAAAAAGAGATTCAGATATTTAGATTGTGACTGTTTTGGTTAAAGTGGCTCATAACCATTCTCATAAGTAGCTCACTGACTGCAAAAATATGGCTTGTGAAAATGACGACAATGTTGTTGTTACAGACGGGCCAAGTGGAACAGACATAGAATTGACTCCATCAAACACAACAGTCGTACGTGGTTCTTCTCTCTCGATAAACTGTACCACAGATGCCAACCCTGTGGCCCATGTGTTTCAATTCTACCTTGATGATGTCTATATTGGGAACAGCAGCTCAGGCGTGTTCAATGTCACTGTTACTGCAGATGGAGCATATACGTGTGTTCCTGTCAACACAGTCGGTAAAGAAGGAAATGCAACTGTTGTCATCAGTACAGTTGGTAAGTGCAGTCCACGCAGTCACTACATATTAGCCCGGTTGTTCAAATGCCAATTAACGCTAACCTCAGACAAGAAATTAACGAAGGGGTTTATTTCTTTACTCCCAAATGTTGTTCAGTGCTGATATTCAGCAAAACTTTACATTAATTTGAAGAAGTCAAAAGTTGAAAAGCAAAAATAAGAAAAAGAAAATTTCACCAGAAAATTAAAAGCATGAAACAAAGTTTACGCTAATCCTGCATTAAGTTAATCGTGCTTTCGAACAACTGAGCCTTGGTGCAATAATGTACAATGTAGACTTTAAATTTTCTTCCTACATGTATTTTTTCTCAGTGATTGTTCAAGTTTCAATGAAACGTCACAATTATAGATTTAATTTATATAACCAAATGCACATATGTATTGCTTCATTTTGCTGGTCTTGTAATATCCCAGGTACTGTGGTTCTTCTTCCTCCTGAAAAATCAACGTTCGCTTAAATTTAACTTAACTTTCAGTTTTCCCAAGTGGTAGAACACGTGTCCACCACCATATGTAGTTCAGACATTAATAAAGGGATTAATTTTGCATCACTATGACCTCTTTTGTAAAGATGCGCCCTCAGTGAAAGTCAGTCCAACATCTTCAGTCGTTGTGGAGGGACACAACATCACGTTGAACTGCGTGGCATCTGGTAGACCTGAACCTGTCTTATCATGGATCAAAGTTGGTGAATCTGGTCAGGTGTTGTCAGAAAATTCCTCCTTGATTCTTTCAAACGTGCGTAGACCTGGAACTCTTGACAACATGGTACAGTATCAATGCACAGCTGAGAATGGGGTAGAGAATCCGGCATTCGTCATTGCTAATATAACCGTCCACTGTAAGTACAACGGTTTTTATAACGGTTTTGCTACATTTGCACTAACGTCTTCCTCGAAAGTTTTACCACTTCCGATATCCCTTTGGCAATAAAATTGTGTTGTTAAGTTTTGTAATAGAGCGGTTTTCAATTGAGTGTCGAAAGTAATTAGTGAATTGCTTTGGCTTTGCATTTACTTTACTCAGTGATTGGTTCAAAGTTCTCGCGCCATTTTTTCAACCGATCAGAAGTGAAACCAAAACCAATTGTGGCTCGTGCGTGCACATTTTCCCGCGCTTTGTGTCGGCTACGTGTAATTACCTCGAGTTTTGATTGGTTTACTGGATTGTCTCCGTCCTTTTTGATTGGCCACAGTAATTACTTTGGTTTGGTTTTACGACACTCATTTGAAAACCGCTCTAAAAGGAGTGTCTACTAAATTAAGGTCGCTAGATGCAACGGTAACCTCAGCTGGATAAAACCGGTGCATACATATCTGAACGTTATTCCCGAGATCTTCAGAAAAAAGAGATTCTGATATTTAGTTTGTACTTTTTTCTGGTGAACGTGGCTCATAAGTACTTGTAGCTGACTGACTGGGACAATGTGTTTTGTGAAAATGACGATATTGTTGTTGTTGTTGGTGTTACAGATGGGCCAAGTGGAACAGCCATAGAACTGACTCCATCAAACACAACAGTCCTACGTGGTTCTTCTCTCTCGATAAACTGCAGCACAGATTCCAACCCTATGGCCCATGTTTTTCAATTCTACCTCGATGATATCTATATTGGAAACAGCACCTCAGGCGTGTACAATGTCACTGTTACTGCAGATGGAGCGTATACGTGTGTTCCTGTCAACACAGTTGGCAAAGAACAAAATGCAACTGTTGTCATCCGTACAGTTGGTAAGTGGAATCGACATAGTCACTACACATGTTGTAAAAATGGACCTTAAGTTTCCTTTTTTCTTTTTTCAATTATTGTTACGTTCAATGAAGCACAATAGATTTAATTTACTTAATCAAGTGTGTGCGTGTATTGGTTCATTTTTCTGGCCTCGTACTCAGAGTTATCTCCCGGGTACTTAAATTTGACTTGACTTGCAGTTTACCCAATTCGTAGAAAACTCGTTCTCCACTATATGTAGTTGAGACATTAAAAAAAGATTAATATTGCATTACTTTCCCCTCTTGTGTAAAGATGCGCCCTCAGTGAATGTCCATCCAACATCTTCAGTCGTTGTGGAGGGACACAATATCACGTTGAACTGCGTGGCATCTGGTAGACCTGAACCTGTCTTATCATGGACCAAAGTTGGTGAATCTGGTCAGGTGGTGTCAGAAAATCCCTCCTTGATTCTTTCCAACGTGCGTAGACCTGGAACTCTTGACAACATGATACAGTATCAATGCACAGCGGAGAATGGGGTAGAAAACCCGGCATTCGCCATTGCTAACATAACCGTCCACTGTAAGTACAACGGTTTTTATAATGGTTTTTGTTACATTTGCACCAATGTCTACCTCGAAAGTTCTAACACTTCCGACATCACTTCTGCGATGCAACTATGTTGTTACATTTTCGTAATAATGAATATATATTGGCTTGAACATCTCAACACTCTGACTGGTAAGGGCCGATTAAATCTGAAGTGATTTTATTTTCTCTACTAAAAACTCCTACCCTAAAATTTCATGAGAAGAACCTCACATAGAGTAACGACAGCCATATCATCATGCATAAGTGCTTTGCCAACACTGCTCGGCATGTCTCAAGTTTCCTGTTCAGCGTTCTGTGAAGAAAATATATAGCTGAAGTGAAATTACTATATTCAAAATGAGATCAACATTTCAAGGAATCAGAAATTTTGACTGGGACCAGTCAAAATCATGGTAATGAAGTGGAGAATAAATATGAGATGATTGTGAAACTCGACATGTGACTTCATTTATTGTTTTTCTTCGCTGTTTTAACCCTGTTAATGCACAAATGACACCCTTCTCCAAAAGACAGCCAATGAAAAGTTTCGATTAATTAATTCAAAAGTCGGTTGTGAACCGAGGACAAACGACTGTGCATGGTCACGGTCAGGTTAACATGAAGTGGGACAGATACTGTTCTTGCTTTTGAAGTTTTCAAGGTTTCATAAAAAGTCCATATTATTCTATATGAACTATGTAGAGACGAAAATAAGATATGCGCTACTAAAAGTGCTAGGAAAGGCTATTTAACGTATAAGCACATTAAAACAAATAAAAGTAGTCTCCCGAGTGTTGTCATTTCAACCACTGCTTAGAAAGATGAACCCCGTCTCACTTGCTATTATTGGTGTAAGAAGTATTCCAATCACCTCTCCTCCTCCAAGGTTTCACCTGGTTCCAGAGGATTGCAGGTCGTGGTCGTAAATTTTAATCATAAAGCGTAAATGGCTTTTTTTTTTCCGCATTATTGTTTCTTTGTGATAGAGGAGATATGAAAGTTCATTTCCTCTGTGACACATTCACGTGTTACGGATATAACAATATGCATGTAAAAATTTCGGCCTTATCATTCGCAGGGATCAGGTCAATTAATCTCAACAGAGGAGAAAGTTGAAATTGAGTGCAAACAGTTGGAATCAAATTGATTGACGGGAAAGTCGCGAAAGCGACTGAAATCCTTCTTGGACCTCAAAGTGCACGAACTCTATCTATTGAATACAGGCGCACAAAGTCGACTGCCTCCAGAGTTAAAGAAAATCGAAACACTTTTGATTTTACTGTCAAATTGTAGTTGAATTTTGATAGGGTCTTGTGGGAAGAACTGTTATGTGTGATGAAACACTTTTTTCAGATGAGCCTACAGTATCACTCCAGCAGTGTCCAAGTCATATAATTGAAGGAAACGACGCCGTGCTGTTCTGTAATGCCACTGGTAATCCTGTTCCGAAGGTCGTATGGGTGGAACTACAAACGGGAGCTATACTCAACAGCAGTGAAAACCTTATGCTTAAAACCATTAAACGCAATCAAGCTGGAGGCTATCAGTGTCATGCTTTCAACGGAATTGGCAGGAATTCCACTAAAACGTGCTATCTGGATGTCTTCTGTAAGTTGCAGTGACGACTAGAGTGAATTATTCCCAAAACCATTGCCCCAAGGACTGAACGGAATCAGCCAAAATTGACGAAACTCGTTTACGTTTCCCAGATTTTCACAGTTATATAAAAGATACCACCTTTCTCTGCAGTCGGCCGGTCATGTATTCACATGTAGAAATCATTTTCGGGCTTATTTACGTTATTATCCTTTCTTGAAAATCTTGGCTAAGTGCACACAATTAGCCCATGCAGTCTAAAAATGAAGAGATCTGAGATGAAACAAGAAGTCCTCGTTCGCTAATACCTGTCAATCTCTTTTTACAAAAGAAAGGGATTACTGGTGTCAAGTTTCAAAAGGCGGATAAGTCTAAGATGAGGAGGTAATCGCAAGGTTACAAGTCACATCGTCGTCCACCTTAGAGGATACCTGTCACCTGCTGCTTATCTCTTTTGTGTAAGGGTCTAATAATAGAAGGGCATTGGTAAACTGTGCGACGTGCAACCGTAACCTCAGCTGGGTAAAAGTGGTGCATTCATATTCACAAGTTTATCTCGAGATTTAAAGAAAAAGAAATTTTGATCTTTAGAGTGTAACTTTGTTTTGGTTAAAGTGGCTCTTAAGTAGCTCACTGACCACAGAAAATGCTTTGTGAAAAGGAAGACAAAGTTATTTGTTATTATTACAGATGGGCCAAATGGAACAACCATAGAATTGACTCCATCAAACACAACAGTCCTACGTGGTTCTTCTCTCTCGTTAAACTGCAGCACACATGCCAACCCTATGGCCCATGTGTTTAAATTCTATCTTGATGATGTCTATATTGGGAACAGCAGCTCAGGCGTGTTCAATGTCACCGTTACTACAGATGGAGCGTATACGTGTGTTCCTGTCAACACAGTCGGTAGAGAAGAAAATACAACTGTGGTCATCAGTACAGTTGGTAAGTGGAATCCACTCAGTCACTACATATGGAGTAATACTATAGATTTTAATTCCTTTCTTTATATTCAATTATTGTTCAAGTTTAAATAAAGCACAATAGATTTAATTTATAGTACCAAGTGTTCACGTGTATTGGTTCATTTTGCTGGCCTCGTATTCAGAGTTTTTCTTCCGGGTACTCCGGTATATTTTCTCCTGGTCCAAAATCAATATTACTTTGACTTTGACTTAGCCTGCAGTTTTTCCAATTGGTAGAAGACTCTCCATCCCACATGTAGTTGAGGAATTAAATTGGCGTTACTTTCTCCTCTTGTGTAAAGATGCACCCTCAGTGAAAGTCAGCCCAACCTCTTCAGTCGTTGTGGAGGGACACAGCATCACGTTAAGCTGCATGGCATCTGGTATTCCTGAACCTGTGTTATCATGGACCAAAGTTGGTGAATCTAGCCAGGTGTTGTCAGAAAATTCCTCCTTGATCCTTTCAAACGTGCGCAGACCTGGAACTCTTGACAACATGATACAGTATCAATGCACAGCGGAGAATGGGGTAGAGAATCCGGCATTCGCCATTGCTAATATAACCGTCCATTGTAAGTACAACGGTTTTCTTAACGGTTTTTGTTACATTTGCACTAAAGTTTACCTCGAAAGTTTTAACACTTCCGATATCACTTCTGCAATGAAATTGTGTTGTTACGTTTCGAAATAAAAGGATTGTCTATTAACTTAAGGTCGCTAGGTCCAACCGTAATCTCAGCTGGATAAAGCTGGTGCATACATATCTGCACGTTATTATCGAGATCTAGAGAAAAAGCGATTCTGATATTTAGATGCTAATCCGCGTTTTTGGTTAAAGTGGCTCATAAGAAGCGGCTCACCGCGCACCGGTGGCTCAGTTGGTTGAGCATCGGGCTGCCATGCGGGAGGTACGTGTAGTGAGTTCGACTCCGGCCTGACCAACACTTAGGGTCTTAAAATAAATGAGGACTATAAACCGGAGGCCCCGTCTCACAACCCTTCAATGTTCACAACCCAGTGGGACGTAAAAGAACCCACACACTATTCGTAAAGAGTAGGGCATGCAGCTCCCGGTGTTGTGGTCAGGCCTCATTTCACTCATTCATGTGCTTCGGTGAGATCGCTAATGGACTGATAGCGGCTGCCAGCGGCGACTATATATGCTGATGTCCGATCTCACCCATAGATCCCTTGCTTGTAAAGTGCCTTTGAATATGTTAATTGAAAATGCGCTATATAAATTCATTACCATTTCCATAAGAAGCTCACTGACTGGCAAACTATGCTTTGTGAAAATGATGACTATGTTGTTGTTCTTTTTCTTGTTGTACAGATGGGCCAAGTGGAACAACCGTAGAACTGACCCCATCAAACACAACAGTCCTACGTGGTTCTGCTCTCTCGTTAAACTGCACTACAGACGCCAACCCTATGGCCCATGTTTTTCAATTCTACCTCGATGATATCTATATTGGAAACAGCACCTCAGGCGTGTACAATGTCACTGTTACTGCAGATGGAGCGTATACGTGTGTTCCTGTCAACACAGTTGGCAAAGAGCAAAATGCAACTGTTGTCATCAGTACAGTTGGTAAGTGGAATCGACATAATCACTACATATGGTATAAAAATGGACCTTAAGTTTTTTTTTTCTTTTTCAATTATTGTTAAGTTTCAATGTAGCACGATAGTTTTACTTTATTTAATCAAGTGTGCACGTGTATTGGTTCATTTTTCTGTTCTCGTACTCACATTTTATTTACAGGGCACTCCGGTTTTTCCTACTCATCGAAAATCAACGTTAGCTTAAATTTGACTTGCTTGCAGTTTTCCCAATTGGTGGAACACTCGTTCTCCCCTTTATGTAGTTGAGACATTAATAAAGGGATTAATATTGCATTACTTTCCCCTCTTGTCTAAAGATGCACCCTCAGTCAAAGTCCATCCAACATCTTTAATCGTTGTGGAGGGACACAACATCACGTTGAACTGCGTGGCATCTGGTAGACCTGAACCTGTCTTATCATGGATCAAAGTTGGTGAATCTGGTCAGGTGTTGTCAGAAAATTCCTCCTTGATTCTTTCAAACGTGCGTAGACCTGGAACTCTTGACAACATGATACAGTATCAATGCACAGCGGAGAATGGGGTAGAGAATCCGGCATTCGCCATTGCTAATATAACCGTCCACTGTAAGTACAACGGTTTTTATAATGGTTTTTGTTACATTTGTTTTCATCATTTCCGATATCACCTCCGTGATGAAACTATGTTGTTACGTTTTTGTAATAAAAACAATACATTTGCTTGAACATCTAAACACTCTGACTGGTAGGGGCCGATTAAATCTGGAGTGATTTTATTTACTCAACTAAAAACTCCTACCCTAAAATAACGAGAGCCGTCATCGTGCATGAGTGCTTTGGCAACACCGCTCTGCATGTCTCAAGTCTCATGTTCAGCGTTTCGTGAAGAAAATAGCCGAAGTGAAATTACTTTAATCGGAATGAGATCAAGATTTCAAGGAATCAGAATTTTGACTAGGGCCAGTCGAAATCATAGTAAAGATTTGGAGATGGTTATGAAACTCGACATGCGACTAATTAAAAAGTTTCCCCACCCCCCCCCCCCCCCCCCGCTGTTTTGGCCCTGACAATGCACAAATGACACCCTTCTAACGGACAGCCAATCAAAAGTGTCGATTAATTTATTCAAAACTCATTTGCGAACCGGGGACAAAAGATTGTTCATGGTTACGGTCAAGTTAACATGAATTTTGGAGATTTTGGAGTTTTCAAGGTTTCATGACCAGTCCATCTATATGAACTATTTAGATACGAAAATAAGATATGCGCTACTAAAAGTGCTAGGCAACTCAATTTAGCGTACAAGCACATTGAAACAAGCAATAAGAGTAATCTCCGTAGTATTTCAAATTTCAGCCACTGCTTAGTTATAGTCACCCCGTCCCACTTGTTCTTATTGCTAGGAGAAGTATCCGAATCACCCCTCCCCCTCCAACATTTCACCTGGTGATATACAGTTGTAGAATTGCCATTCATTGTCTTTCATTTTAAGCATGCAGGGTTAGTGGCTTCTTTTTTCGCATTATCGTTTCTACGTGATAGAGAAGATATCAAATTTCGTATCCTCTGTGACACATTCACCTGTTACGAGTATAATAGGCATGTAAAAAGTTCGGCCTGCTCATTCGCTAGGATTTCTCGCTAATTTATCCAAACAGTACATTGGGTGCAAATAGTTGAAATTAAATTGATTGACGGAAAAGTCGCCAAAGCCCAACAAAAGGAAATGTTGGACAGGTTAGGACGGAGAAAGAAACGTATTAATCCTGTAATTTTCCACGAGTGCTAACATGTCGATCCAGATTGTCTTTTTTTCTACCAATAACGTTAATGTACGCTTGATGAGGGAACCATGGCACTAAAGAAATACGATAAGAGTAATAATAATAATAATAATAATAATAATAGTAATAATAATAATAATAATAATAATAATAATAATAATAATTTAATTCTTGAAACAGCGCATACAACAAAAGTCTCGATGCTCTTTACAATCAAATTTATAAAAAAGTGTATATGTATGTATATATAAAAAGATATATATATATATATATATATAGATACGTAGACTTGAACTAGGTCAAAAACATTTATTTGCTACTCCGAGTTTCATGCTTCTCACGAAGCAATCATCAGGCAACTGCCAAAAAGAAGGAATACATGGTGTTTTACAGTGATTTTGAAAATAACGTTAGCAATTCACTATAGGCTGGGGTGCATAGCAACGGTTAAACAATACAAACTGTTTTCAGTGAGCTGCTAAAAATAAGCCTTAAATAATTACGCTATTGAGAAGGAATTTCTTTGCATGTCTGCAACTTGTTACAAGCTCATTTCTGTTGTTAAGGGTCGCCAAATCTGGTCTACAAATTATATAGTATTTCTCCCACAGACATAAATTACACTTCTTCGTTACATTTGAATAGGATCTCGCATGCCTAACAATCCGCCATTTAATGTGATAGTCGACTTTCTTGTCTTTCAAACCCCATACATATTTACTAAGTTCAGTGGAATTTCTGTAGCGTTCATTTCTAAAGGAACATGTGTGGTTTCTATAACGTGATTTGAATGATGTGTCGCAAAGACCGATGTAAGTTTGCTTTGACTGAGATGTTGTGACCTCTGCTTGATAGATGGTATTCCGCACGTTGCACTTTCCGTCTAGAGGGCAGGATCTTTTGTCACGGCAGTTGCAAGTGTTGATAATTTGAGCGGGTGGATTTGATGACTTGTTAATGACGGCTTTATTTTGGTTGGAGATAATTGTTTTTACATTGCTCATGCAGCTATAACTAATTTTGAGAGTGTTCCGGTTGAAAATTCTGTGCAAAGGGTGTGATTTTGGGAAGTGCTTGCCGATTAGGGTGAGGAAACACTTTCCAACTTTTGTTTTGACGTTTTGGCTGTACGGAGGATTGAACCAGGTGATGTTTCTAGGCCTATTCTTGCGGTGTTTGGTTTCTGGAGTTGTTTTTCTGTAGGTTAGATTATATATGTAGCCGCTCTTGTTGAGTGCATCTTGGTAGGTTTCTTTCGCTTTATCAAATGATTCTTTGTCGGAAGAAATTTCGGAGAGGCGCTTGTTTATGGATTCCGGTATGTTCTTTAGGATGGATGGGGGGTGATTGGATTTCTTGTGAACGTAGAGTGGGATGTTTCCTTCTTTTGTGTAGGGATAATGCTTTCCAGATTGGAGGTCAAGGGTGACGTCTAAGAAATTTACTTTAGTGATGTTTGCTTCGACTGTGATCTTTAAGTCGTTTTCACGGAAAATTTGGCAGAAGCCCTTCTTGATTCTTTCGATCTGTTGAGGGTTTGAGTTAAAAGCTGCCAAACCGTCGTCTCTATACAGGCCGATGCTGTTGCCATACTTTTTGGTTAGACAGGACAATAAATAACAACCCACTAGTTCGCATGTTTCAGCGCCATCGAAAGATCCCATTGTTATGTCGAATCGGCTGGCAGAGGATTTTTTCTCCCAAGGGCAGTCATTGGAAAACAGTAGAGATTGCTTGGAGAGGAAAATGATTTCTCTCTCGTCGGCACTGATGGGTCTGTAGTTATTGGCGAAGTCGAGTGCTTTGGCAAGCAGTTTTTCCGTGATAGAGGGGTAGAAGTCACATACATCAAAGCATATGAATGAGAGGTTTTCTTTGTGCTGTAGGGCGTTGAACCAGTTCAGTACGCTGGTCGTATTTTGCAGACATGCAAAGAAATTCCTTCTCAATAGCGTAATTATTTAAGGCTTATTTTTAGCAGCTCACTGAAAACAGTTTGTATTGTTTAACCGTTGCTATGCACCCCAGCCTATAGTGAATTGCTAACGTTATTTTCAAAATCACTGTAAAACACCATGTATTCCTTCTTTTTGGCAGTTGCCTGATGATTGCTTCGTGAGAAGCATGAAACTCGGAGTAGCAAATAAATGTTTTTGACCTAGTTCAAGTCTACGTATCTATTCAAAGCTCTGGTAAACCCATTGAGCACTTTTAGCTGATGATCAATTTATCACGTCATTTCATTATATATATATATATATATATATATATATATATATATATATATATATATATATATATATATATATATATATATATATATATATATATATATATATATATATGTATATATAACTAATAAAATGTAATTAATCATTCATAAAAATGTCTGAACAAAAATGTCTTTAACTTAGATTTAAAGGAGTTCAATGAGAGTTCATGCCTCAGCTCATCAGGCAGCTTATTCCACAATACAGGACCTATGACAGAAAATGCTCTGTCACCATATGTTTTTGTTCTTGACTTCGGAACCTTTAGCAGGTTTTTGGTGGAAGAACGCAAGGTTCTTGTACTGTTAAGAGGTACTAATAACTCCTTAATGTAAATTGGTGCGTCAATCAACATAGTCAACATAGTCAATTTTTTGCATTTAACCCTTTCACTGCCGATGGCTTCCCCATTGACGAGTAAAATCGTCTGGTGTTAGACAGTAAAATCTATAAGTGTCAATTTGCTTTTTTGGCCATCAAAGGTTGAACAAAAGAATGTGCCCTGTGATGTGGTGCCCCTGTTCCACATTATTTTTATTATTAAAATCTATTTTTAGATCGTGACCGTGCTAAAGTTATTTTTATCTGTCGTAAATTGAGTCTTTTCCAATGTTGAAGCGTTTCTATGGCTGTCATTTTCAACGTGGCTTCTAAACCTCCAAGTGAATTAACTCGATCTATTGAATACAGGTATACACAGTAGACTGCTTGCAGAAGGAAATCGAAACAATTTTGATTTGACGACCAAATTGTTGTTAGAAGGTGATAGGGTCGTGTAAGAAGAACTGCTATGTCTGATGAAACACCTTTTCAGATGAGCCTACAGTATCACTCCAGCAGTGTCCAAGTCACATAGTTGAAGGAAACGACGTCGTACTGTTCTGTAATGCCACTGGTAATCCTACGCCGAAGGTCGTATGGGTGGAACTACAAACGGGAGCTATACTCAACAGTAGTGAAAGCCTTATGCTTAAAACCATTAAACGCAATCGAGCTGGAAGTTATCAGTGTCGTGCTTTCAACGGAATTGGCAGGAATTCCACTAAGACGTGCTATCTGGATATCTTCTGTAAGTTGCAGTGACGACTATAGGGAATTATTCCCAAAAGCATTGCAAGGACTGAACGGAATTAGCAAAAATCAACCAAACTTGTTTGAGTTTCCCATATTTTTTCGACTTTATGAAATATAACACTGTAACCTTAAGTCGGCCGGTCATGTATTAAGGAATCATTTTCAGACATATTTACGTTATTATCCTTTCTTGAAAATCTTGGCTAAGTGCACACAATTACCCCATGCAGTCTAAAAATGAAGGGACCTTAAATGAAACAAGAAATCCTCGCTCGCTAAAAACTATCAATTACTTTTTACAAAAGAAAGGGATTACTGGTGTCCATTTTCAATAGGCGGATACGTCTAAGGTAAGGAGGTAACCGCAAGGATACAAGTCAAATCTTCGTCCACCTTAGAGGATACAAAAATTTGGTTTTGTCAACGGAGTTGCTAATGTAAATTGGCCTCCATACAGAGATTCTAAAAGCTGACGTTTCGAGCGTTAGCCCTTCGTCAGGGCTAATGCTCGAAACGTCAGCTTTTAGAATCTCTGTACGGTGGCCAATTTACATTATCAACTCCGTTGACAAAACCAAATTTTTGCATACTACTTCCCCACCGACGCAGCACCACAGTAACTGTTTCTTTAGAAACTACCCCCTTCACCTTAGAGGATACACTGTCACCGGCTACTTATCTGTTTTGTGTAAGGGTCTACTAACAGAAGATCAATGGTAAATTGTCCTAGGTGCAACCGTAACCTCAGCTGGATAAAACTGGTACATTCATATCTACAAGTGTAACTCCAGATTTAGAGGAAAAGAAATTCTGTTCTTTAGAGTGTAACCTTGTTTTGGCTAAAGTGGCTTTTAAGTAGCTGCCTGACTGCAGAAAATGCTGTGTGAAAATGACGACAAATTAAAGTTGTTATTATTACAGATAGGCCAAGTGGAACAACCATAGAATTGACTCCATCAAACACAACAATCCTTCGTGATTCTTCTCTCTCGATAAACTGCACCACAGATGCCAACCCCGTGGCCCATGTATTTCAATTCTACCTTGATGATGTCTATATTGGGAACAGCAGCTCTGGCGTGTACAATGTCACTGTTACTGCAGATGGAGCGTATACGTGTGTTCCTGTCAACACAGTCGGTAAAGAAGAAAATGCAACTGTTGTTATCAGCACAGTTGGTAAGTGCAGTCCACGCAGTCACTACATATGGTGTAATAATCTAGGTTTTATTTTTGTGTTACTTTTTATTCAATTATTGTTCAAATTTTAATGAACCAAATAGATTTAATTTATAGTTCCAAGTGTGCACGTGTATTCATATTGCTGGCCTCTCATTTTGAGTTTTTCTTCCGGGTAGTTCGGTATTTTTTTCTCGTGCGAAATCAATATTACCTTAACTTCGACTTAGCCTGCAGTTTTCCCACAATTGGTTGAAGACTCGTTATCCAACATGTAGTTGATACATTAATAAAGGAATTAATTTGGCGTTACTTTCTCCTCTTGTCTAAAGACGCACCCTCAGTGAAGGTCCATCCTGCATCCTCAGTCGTTGTGGAGGGAAACAACATCACGTTGAACTGCATGGCATCTGGTAAACCTCAACCTGTCTTATCATGGACCAAAGTTTTCGAATCTGGTCAGGTGTTGTCAGAAAATTCTTCCTTGGTTTTTCCAAACGTGCGTAGACCTGGAACTCTTGACAACATGATACAGTATCAATGCACAGCGGAGAATGGGGTGGAGAATCCGGCCTTTGCCATTGCTAATATAACCGTCCACTGTAAGTAGAACGGTTTTGTAAAGGTTTTTGTTACATTTGCACTACCGTCTACATCAGAAGTTGTCACCATTTCCGATATCACTTCCGCGATGAAACTATGTTATTACGTTTCCGTAATAAAAATCTGAACACTGACTGGTAAGGGCGGATTAAATCTGAAGTGATTTTATTAACTCTACTAAAAACTCCTACCCTAAAATTTTATGAGACCAACCTCGCATAGAGTAACGACAGCTATATCATCATGGATAAGTGCTTTGCCAACATCGCTCTGCATGTCTCAATTTTCATGTTCAGCGTTCTTTGAAGAAAGTATCTGAAGTGAAATTACTATATTCGGAATGAGATCAACATTTCAAGGAATCAGAAATTTTGACTAGGACCAGTCAAAATCACAATAAAGAGGTGGAGAATAAATATGAGATTGTGAAACTCGACATGTGACTTCATTTATTGTTTTTCCAAGCATTCGCTGTTTTACCCCTGTTAATGCACAAATGACACCCTTTTCCAAAAGACAGCCAATGAAAAGTTTCGATTAATTAATTCAAAAGTCGTTTGTGAACCGAGGACAAACGATTGTGCATGGTCACGGTCAAGTTAACATGAAGTGGGACAGTACTGTTCTGGCTTTTGAAGTTTTCAAGGTTTCATAAAAAGTCCATATTATTGTATATGAACTATGTAGAGACGAAAATAAGATATGCGCTACTAAAAGTGCAAGGAAACGCTATTATGCGTATAAGCACATTAAAGCAAATAAGAGTAGTCTTCCGAGTATTTGTCATTTGAACCAATGCTTAGAAAAAGTAACCCCGTCTCACTTGATATTATTGGTGTAAGAAGTATTCCAATCCCCTCTCCTCCTCCAAGGTTTCACCTGGTGCCAGAGGATTGCAGGTCTTGGTCGTAAATTTTAATGGTGAAGCGTGAATGGCCTTTTTTCCCTCAATATTGTTTCTATGGACAGAGAAGATATGAAGTTTCATTTCCTCTGTGACACATTCACGTGTTACGGGTATAACAATATGCATGTAAAAATTTCGGCCTTATCATTCGCTAGGATCACGTCAATTAATGGCAACAGTGCAGAAAGTTGAAATTGAGTGCAAACAGTTGGAATCAAATTGATTGACGGGAAAGTCGTGAAAGCGACTGGAATACTTCTTGGACCTCAAAGTGAGTTAACTCTATCTATTGAATACAGGCGCGCAAAGTCGACTGCTTCCAGAGTTAAAGAAAATCGAAACACGTTTGATTTTACTGCCAAATAGCCCTTTTCACGGTTAGTTTTTCTCATTTGCATTACAATGTAATCTAGCATGTATGTCAGGCAATTTCGGGCTATTTTGTAGTTTTAACCCGAAATTTCCTCGCACCCACGTTAGATTACATTGTAATGCAAACGAGAAAAACTAACCTCGAAAAGGGCTATTGTAGTTGAATTGTGATAGGGTCTTGTGGGAAGAACTGTTATGTGTGATGAAACACTTTTTTCAGATGAGCCTACAGTATCACTCCAGCAGTGTCCAAGTCACATAGTTGAAGGAAACGACGTCGTGCTGTTCTGTAATGCGACTGGTAATCCTGTTCCGAAGGTCGCATGGGTGGAACTACAAACGGGAGCTATACTCAACAATAGTGAAAGCCTTATGCTTAAAACCATTGATCGCAATCAAGCTGGAGGCTATCAGTGTCATGGTTTCAACGGAATTGGCAGGAATTCCACTAAAACGTGCTATCTGGATGTCTTCTGTAAGTTGCAGTGACGACTAGAGGGAGTTATTCCCAAAATAAATGCCGTAAGGACTGAACGGAATCAGCCAAAATTGACCAAACTCGTTTAAGTTTCCCAGATTTTCAGTTATATCAAATACAACGCCTTACTCCTCAGTCGGCCGGCCATGTATTCACATGTGGAAATCATTTTCGGGCATATTTACGTTATTATCCTTTCTTGAAAATCTTGGCTAAGTGCACACAGTCAGCCCATGCAGGCTAAAAATGAAGAGATGTGAGATGAAACAAGAAGTCCTCGTTCGCTAATAACTGTCAATTACTTTTGACAAAAGAAAGGGATTACTGGTGTCCATTTTCAAAAGGCGGATACGTCTAAGATGAGGAGGTAACCGCGAGGTTACAAGTCACATCGTCGTCCGCCTTAGAGGATACACTGTCAGCTGCTGCTTATCTCTTTTGTCTAAGGGTCTACTAATAGAAGGTCAGTGGTAAGCTGTCCTAGGTGCAACCGTAAGCTCCTCCGTTTATCTCGAGATTTAGAGAAAAAGAAAACGAAATTCTGATCTTCAGAGTGTAACCTTGTTTTGGTTAAAGTGGCTCTTAAGTAGCTCCCTGACTGCAGAAAATGCTTTGTGAAAATGACGACAGATTTTGTTATTACAGATGGGCCAAGTGGAACAACCATAGAATTGACTCCATCAAACACAACAGTCCTACATGGTTCTTCTCTCTCGATAAACTGCAGCACACATGCTAACCCTATGGCCCATGTTTTTCAATTTTTCCTCGATGATGTCTATATTGGGAACAGCAGCTCAGGCGTGTTCAATGTCACTGTTACTACAGATGGAGCGTATTCGTGTGTTCCTGTCAACACAGTCGGTAAAGAAGAAAATGCAACTGTGGTCATCAGTACAGTTGGTAAGTGGAATCCACCCAGTCACTACATATGGTGTAATAATATAGACTTTAATTTATTTCTTTTTATTCAATTATTGTTCAAGTTTAAATCAAGCACAATAGATTTAGTTTATAGTACCACGTGTATTGGCTTATTTTGATGGCCCGGTATTCATATTTTTTCTTCCGGGTACTGCGGTATTTTTTCTCCTGGTCCAAAATCAATATTACCTTAACTTTGACTTAGCCTGCAGTTTTGCCAATTGGTAGAAGACACGCCATCCCACATGTAGTTGAGACATTAATGAAGGAATTAATTTGGCGTTACTTTCTCCTCTTGTCTAAAGATGCACCCTCAGTGGAAGTCCACCCTACATTTTCAGTAGTTGTGGAGGGAAACAACATCACGTTAAGCTGCATGGCATCTGGTAGACCTGAACCTGTGTTATCATGGACCAAAGTTGGTGAATCTGGTCAGGTGTTGTCAGGAAATCCCTTCTTGATCCTTTCAAACGTGCGTAGACCTGGAACTCTTGACAACATGATACAGTATCAATGCACAGCTGAGAATGGGGTAGAGAATCCGGCATTTGCCATTGCTAATATAACCGTCCATTGTAAGTACAACGGTTTTATTTACGGTTTTTGTTACATTTGCACTAACGTCTTCCTAGAAAGTTTGTGATGTTTAGATTGTAATCCGCGTTCTTGGTTAATAATAAGCTAACTTACTGGAAAAATATGCTTTGTAAAAATGATGATTATGTTAATGTTGTTGTTCTTTTTCTTGTTATTACAGATGGGCCAAGTGGAACAACCGTAGAACTGACCCCATCAAGCACAACAGTCCTACGTGGTTCTGCTCTCTCGTTAAACTGCACTACAGACGCCAACCCTATGGCCCATGTTTTTCAATTCTACCTCGATGATGTCTATATTGGGAACAGCAGCTCTGGCGTGTACAATGTCACTGTTACTGCAGATGGAGCGTATACGTGTGTTCCTGTCAACACAGTCGGTAAAGAAGAAAATGCAACAGTTGTCATCAGTACAGTTGGTAAGTGGAATCGACATGCATAATCACTACATAATTATGGTGTAAAAATGGACCTTAAGTTTCCTTGTTTCTTTTTTCAATTATTAAGTTTCAATGAGGCACGATAGATTTAATTTATTTAATCAAGTGTGCACGTGTATTGGTTAATTTTTTTGTTCTCGTACTCACATTATGTCTACTGGGTACTCCGGTTTTTCCTACCCGTCGAAAATCAACGTTAGCTTAAGTTTGACTTGCTTGTAGTTTTCCCAATTGGTGGAACACTTGTTCTCCACTATATGTAGTTGAGATATATTATAAAGGGATTAATGTTGCATCACTATGTCCTCTTGTGTAAAGATGCGCCCTCAGTGAAAGTCCATCCAACATCCTCAGTCGTTGTGGAGGGACACAACATCACGTTGAACTGCGTGGCATCTGGTAGACCTGAACCTGTCTTATCATGGACCAAAGTCGGTGAATCTAGCCAGGTGTTGTCAGAAAATTCCTCCTTGATTCTTTCAAACGTGCGTAGACCTGGAACTCTTGACAACATGATACAGTATCAATGCACAGCTGAGAATGGGGTAGAGAATCCGGCATTCGCCATTGCTAACATAACCGTCCACTGTAAGTACAACGGCTTTGTCAACGGTTTTTGTTACGTTTGCACTAACGTCTACGTTGGATGTTTTCACGATTTCCGATATCACTTCTGCAATGCACTATGTACTAACGTTTTTGTCGTAAAACGAGTGTCCACTAACATAAGGTCACTGGGTCCAACCGTAACCTCAGTTGGATGAAACTGGTGCATTCATATCTGCACGTTATTCTCGAGAGCTAGAAAAAGAGATTCAGATATTTAGATTGTAAACTTCTTTTGGTTTAAGTTGCACATAACCAGTCTCATAAGTAGCTCACTCACTGCAAATATGTGCTTTGTGAAAATGACGACAAAGTTGTTGTTACAGACGGGCCAAGTGGAACAAACATGGAATTGACTCCATCAAACACAACAGTCCTACGTGATTCTTCTCTCTCGATAAACTGCACCACAGATGCCAACCCCATGGCCCATGTTTTCCAATTCTACCTCGATGATGCCTGTATTGGGAACAGCAGCTCAGGCGTGTTCACTGTCACTGTTGCTGCAGATGGAGCATATACGTGTGTTCCTGTCAACACAGTCGGTAAAGAAGAAAATGCAACTGTTGTCATCAGGACAGTTGGTAAGTGCAATCCACACAGTCACTACATATGGTGTAATAATATAGATTTTCATTTCTTTCTTTTTATTCAATTATTGTTCAAGTTTTAATGAAGCAAAATAGACTTAATTTATAGTACCAAGTTTGCACGTGTATTCGTTCATTTTTCTTTTATAGTACTGACATTTTATCTACTGGGTACTCCGGTTTTTACTAGCCGTCGAAATCAACGTTAGCTTAAGTTTGACTTGCTTGCAGTTTCCCAATTGGCGGAACACTCGTTCTCCACTATATGTAGTTTAGACATTAATAAAGGGATTAATGTTGCATTACGTTCTCCTCTTGTCTAAAGATGCACCCTCAGTCAAAGTCCGTCCAACATCTTTAATTGTTGTGGAGGGAAACAACATCACGTTGAACTGCATGGCATCTGGTAGACCTGAACCTGTCTTATCGTGGACCAAAGTTGGTGAATCTAGCCAGGTGTTGTCAACAAATTCCTCCTTGATTCTTTCAAACGTGCGTAGACCTGGAACTCTTAACAACATGATACAGTATCAATGCACAGCGGAGAATGGGGTACAGAATCCTGCATTCGCCATTGCTAATATAACCGTCCACTGTAAGTACAGCGGTTTTGTTATCTGTGTTTGTTACATTTGCACTAACTTCTACCTCGGATGTTTTCAACATTTGCGATATCTCTTCTGCAATGAAACTGTGTTACGTTTTCGTAATAAAAAGAGAGTGTCTACTAACATAATGTCACTAGGTCCAATCCTAACCTGAGTTGGATGAATCTGGTGCATTCATATCTGCAAGTTATTCTACAGATCTAGAGAAAAAGAGATTCAGATATTTAGATTGTAATCCGCTTTTTTGGTTAAAGTGGATCGTAAGTTGCTCACTCAATGCTAAAATGTACTTTGTGAAAATGACGACTATGTTGCTCTTGTTGTTAAAGACGGGCCAAGTGGAACAAGAATGGAACTGTCTCCATCAAACAGAACAGTCTTACGTGGTTCTTCTCTCTCGATAAAGTGCAGCACAGATGCCAACCCTATGGCCCATGTATTTCAATTCTACCTTGATGATGTCTATATTGGGAACAGCAGCTCAGGCGTTTACAATGTCACTGTTACTGCAGATGGAGCGTATACGTGTGTTCCTGTCAACACAGTTGGCAAAGAACAAAATGCAACTGTTGTTATCAGTACAGTTGGTATGTGGAATCTACACAGTCTCTACATAATATGGTGTAATGTAATAGACCTTATATTATTTTTTTTCAATTATAGTTCAAGTTTCAATGAAACACAATAGACTTGATTTCTATTACCAAGTGTTCACGTGTATTGGTTCATTTTGCTGGCTTTGTACTCGTTGTTTTTCTCCTGGGAACTACAGTTTGTCCGCGTTGTCCAAGAATCATCGTTATCTCAAATTTGACTTAGCTTGCAGTTTTTTTTAATTTGTACAGCTTTCGTCCGGCACTATAATGGTTGAGACATAAATAAAGGGATTCATTTTGCCTTACTGTCTCCTCTTTTTGTAAAGATGCACCCTTTGTGAAAGTCCATCCTACATCCTCATTCGTTGTGGAGGGAAACAACATTACGTTGAACTGCATGGCATCTGGTAGACCTGAACCTGTCTTATCATGGACCAAAGTTGGGGAATCCGGTCAGGTGTTGTCAGAAAATTCCTCCTTGATTATTTCAAACATTCGCAGACCTGGAACTCTTGACAACACAATACAGTATCAATGCACAGCGGAGAATGGGGTAGAGAATCCGGCATTCGCCATTGCTAAAATAACCGTCCACTGTAAGTACAATGGTTTTGTCAACGGTTTTTGTTACATTTGCACTAAGGTCTGCCTCGGAAGGTTTTCACCCATTCCGATATCACTTCTGCAATGAAACAATGTTTTCACGTTTTCGTAATAAAAACTCTATACTGGCTTGAACATCTCGGCACTCTGACGTAAGGGCCGATATTATCTAAAGGTGTTTTATTTGCTGTACTAAAACTCCTATCCTAAAGTTTCATAAGGAGAATCCCTCATGGAGCAGCAACAGCATCATCTTTCACGAGTGCTTTACCAACAACTCCTGCATGTCTCAAGTTTGATGTTCAGCTGTCCGTGAAGAAAATAGGCGAAGTGAAGTTGCTATCATTATTCGGAATCAGATCAACATCGCTTGGAATCAGAACATTTGACTTGGTGCAGTCGAAATCATAGTTAATATATGGCGACGGCTGTGAAACTCGACATGTTTCTTTGTTCGCTGTCTTGGCCCTTACTATGCAAGAACCACACCCTTTTTTCTAAAAGGCAGCCTAGCAAAAGTCTCGATTAATTTATTTAAAACTCAGTTGTGAACCGAGGACAAGAGATTGTGCATGGTCAAGGTCAAGTTAGAGCGACTTTCGTATGACCTTGAAAAAATGCTCGCAATATGTTTTGCAAGGGTAAAACAGAGCTTCCTTTATTCCCGCCAAGGAAACTCCTAATATGGGGAGAAAACAGCTCGATTGCCCAATCACATTACTGCATTTCAAATGACGTCAAAGCAAAACTTTCCAGAAAGTTCCACTGAAAGTTCGCGCTCATTTGTTTTTGTTCAATAAGCCAATTGAATGTTTTGCATTTTTGTTTACGTTCTGTTTTTAAGTTTATTCTTCAAGGTCACATGAAAGGTGCTCTAACATGAAGTGGGACAGTACAGTTCTGGCTTTTGAAGGGTTCGGGGTTTCATAGCCAGTCCATCTCTATGAACTATGTAGAGGTAAAGATAAGAGGCTACGCTATTTAACGTACAAGCGCATTGAAACATTTACCTACAAGTAAGGTTCCCAAATAACTGTAATTTCCGTTGTATTTCTCATTTCAACCACTACTTAGTAAGAGTCCCCCCGTTTCGCTTGCTGTTATTACTATAAGAAGTCTTCCAATCACCCCTCCCCCTTCAAGGTTTCACCTGGTGGTGGAAGATTGCCGTTCGTGGTCTTAAATTTCAATCTGGCGGAAAGTAAAAGTAAAAAAAGTAAAAGAATGAGATGGTATTTGAAGAAAAAAAAGACATTACTCCATCGACATATTATTGCTTATATCGCTTATGATATTTTTCAGATGCTCCAGAGATAGTATTCTCTTCACCTGATAACTTAAAAGCAGTCGAAGGCAGTGGGGCTGAAATGTTTTGCAATGCCACTGGAAATCCAAAACCAAATATTACCTGGACAAAACGAGGCAACAGCACTGTCCTTTCCACATCTGAGAATCTGAAATTGACCAAACTGAAGAGGGAAGAAAGTGGAGCCGTCTTTAATTGTATAGTCCACAACCATCATGGTTCATCGGAGACCAGTGTTACAATTTCAGTATTGTGTGGGTATCGATTTTATTACATCTCTTTTCCAAGAATTTTAAGGTACTTTAAGAGTTCAGTGGGAAATATCGTCTGTAGTTAATAAAGCGACAGGTACCCGGTTTTGTTTTGTTTTTTTAAAATAAGGAATACCGATATTGCACTTCTATAGTTTGGGAGTATTGGCTGTCTCATTAAGCCTTTGTGAACAAACTTTAGTAAAATACTTAAGACTATAGGAAATATGTCGATGCCGGTAGAGAAATTTGATTTTGTCATCAGTTGAAATCCAAATGGTTGCGTATCTGGTCAGAAAACGTTCATCAGGAGTTGACTAAAATCGTTGAATTTTTTTGATAATTTTGTCATTTCTTTTTTGTTCAGATAAATCAGCTGTGACTCTCCAACAATGTCCAACTCCAGTTCTTGAAGGAAGCAGTGCCACGCTTTATTGCAATGCTACTGGAAATCCTGCACCCAGTATTGCATGGATCAGGGCTGGCACAGGAAAAGTTGTGTCTCGTAGTGGAAGGCTTCATATTGCAGTTATTAATCGAAATGAATCAGATCTTTATGAATGCCATGCATGGAATGGTATCGGAAACAACGACAACGAGTCCTGCACCATCGACGTTCAATGTAATTGCCTATTTCTCACAGTAAAAGTAAAGGCAACGTGACAGCTTAATTTCATCATAATTATTGAAATAGTCATTATAGTTGAAGGCGCTGTTACATTCGGCAAATTTCTCTTGAAACCTCTTTTTCAATAAACCATATTCGTATTTTCGGTTTTGGACTGGAACTAGCTTGCAATGGAGGCTAATGCAGGGGAATCTTTTCAAATGCAAATACTTTTTAATATATTCCCCCGCATTAGTCTCCATTGCAAGCTAGTTCCAGTCCAATACTGAGAATACGAATATGGTCTATTCTAACATTGTAAGAAGAGTCGATTGATGGGTGTCTCAATGGGCAACGTTTCTTGCAACTTGCCTCATTTTCTAGGCCAAAGGATCAAGTTATTTTTGTTGGCTGATGCCCCAAACACAGCGACATAATTTGCGGCACAGACGTTACACAACAAAGAAACTGTGCGAAAAGTGGTACTCTGTTGTATATTCTGTACTGCTTTCTGCAACTTGTGTCGGAACGTTTGTAGCCGTTGGGAGGTATGTTACATTGGGAAACGTTTTGTTCCATTAGTCTCGCCTGGATTTGGCAGGCAGGTTTCATAAAACAAAACCCAGTGAAACAACGCTCAGACCTTACGGCAAAGACAACGTTCTCGAAGCGAAGACGGCACAAAAGAGTATGTAACAACATCTCTGCTGGCCCTTCTCTTCGTTTGATGTTTTTTTCCATCCTCTGTTAAAAGCAAAATTTATTCTCGTATGATTTTCTCAAAGTCGTAATTGTCTTTCTTTTTGGTTCCCTTAAAACCTGTTATACAGATTCTCCAGAGATCCTAACCGCACCCTCAGCTGAAGTGGTCGTGGAGGGTGGATCACTTCGCCTTTTCTGCAATGCCACTGGAAACCCACAGCCAATAATTACATGGAAGAAGCAGGACAATATGACCATACTTTCTGTGTCAAATACTTTACGCCTCACTGGCCTTACGAGAAAAGATGATGGATCAGTATTCAGTTGTAAGGCACAAAATGACCTCGGATCAACAGAAGCAAATGCTACACTAACCGTATGGTGTAAGTATTGATCAAATCACTAATAGAAAGGCTACACCCTTGTTCTAAGATTCGTCAGTGGTTGTCCTTTGCCAATAATTTAATTGGTCTCTTTCATTGCGGGTTTTAACGATCAATTGTGACTCACCAAATAAAGATGCGAGGATTTGCGCTCGGTCCCTTGATCATCTCGATCCATGTCTCAAGGAGAATTCCAAGCTTGGACGCTGATTTTCACAAGGATTGGTTATGATGCAGTTTTTGCTTTTCAATAGATGAGCCAAATGAGACAGTCTTCCAGTGCAGCGTTAGTGTTCGCGAGGGTGATAATGCAACATTTTATTGCATGGATTAAAGCAAGTGCAGGGGAAATTGTGTCACACAAAAAGGGCCTTGTGATTTCATATATCAATCGTAATGAATCAGGCAGTTACAGTATGAGTGTATGGTTTCGAATGGAATCGGAGTAAACAAGATCAGGTCTGGCGCTGTCGACGTGCATTATAACTGCACATTTAAACAGTAGCGCAAATCATGATTGTGACAGGAGCGAAACGGATTTCAAAAGTTTTAGGAAGTATGAAGAGTTCCGGTCTGTCTTCCTGGAAAAGTTGATTGTTTTATTTTTAGTGGATTCGATCGAAGAAGAGCATGGGGCGAAGTCAGTCATACAAAGTGCGTTTTCGTGTTCAATCTTGGACAAAAAGATGATTTTGTTCAGTTTCGTAATCATAATGGACCTGAAGTGTCAGGTCATGTAGCGCTAGAGCACTAGTTGGGGACAAATTCAGATCAACTCAAATCAGTTCATAAATGAAATCAGTTTATAGTTTTCATATTAACGATGAAGTGATA
>NC_090881.1:38760977-38798477 GCF_036669935.1 Montipora foliosa
TCAGCACACAAGGGGCCCTTACACGTTTCAACCCTTATGACTTTCTGATATTACATCATAAAATGCACGCAGCCAAGCCGACCAGCGAGCACTTCAAATTACTATCTCGAATAAGACAAACAGAAGGACGTCGCAGGTGAGGGTTTCAGGGATGGGGTGCAGTGATGACGTAGTGGTGAGAGTACTCGCCTCCCACCAATGTGGCCTGGGTTCGATTCCCAGAATCTGCTTCATATGTGGATTGAGTTCGTTGGTTCTCTACTCTGCACCGAGAGGTTTTTTTTCCGGGTACTCCTAGTAGACGAGATTCGGATCGACCTTTGAATTTTAAGTTCAGTTCTTGGTCGCACTCTCACATTCTTTGACTACAAAAAAAATGATCAGCGATCGAGCCTACCGAGGAAGCTTCAGTCGTAACTATGGAAAAAAGTTTCATTGATTCCTTGTTTTTAGATCCTCCAGAGGTTACAGTATTATCATCAAACATCAACGTTCGGGAGGGCGAGAACGTATCACTTGATTGCTTGCCAACGGGAAATCCAATACCAGATGTCACATGGATCAGGAATAGCGATAAATCTGTGGTAGCCAAAGGGAAACGAGCGGTGTTTCCAATGATAAGCAGAACAGATTCGGGACTCTTTTACTGCTTAGCGTGGAATGGAGTTGGGAATAACGCCTCTGGAAATGTCAGAATTAATGTCTTGTGTAAGTAAATTTTGGTAATTGTTAAATAAAAAATAGTCTAGTTTGTCATTAACGTGAAATTTTTACCTTTGCAGCAGCCATTGAGCGCCGTGTCATTTTACGATTTCGCTACCCAATCGCAAAGGCCGTCTTGTGGATGTAAAATATGAAGGAAATTGATAATCCGTGTCATATCTGAGTAAAGCTAGTTTGTGACTGACCATTTTGTTCGCTTTTATATCTGGCACTGTTATTAATATAGAAGCACTGTATCACGATCTCACCAGCCAAGTTGCAAAGGTTCCCTTTGCACAAAACTCGTTTAGTTTCGCCCCATTTTATCAGGTTTAGTTTTATCACTTTCACAATGTGGTTCAACTAGGTGACCAGTTTACACTTGAGCATTTCAGCGTCGTCTTACAATTTAAATTTGACGTTAATTCTCAAATCATTACAGATGCAGCAGAAATTGTATCGCATCCTGTGGACCAAGTGGTTTGGGTAGGGCAACAAATTACACTCTCCTGTGGTGCCATTGGTAATCCTGTGCCCAATATCACTTACTCGATTGTTGGTGACAATGGCACAGTTTCCTTTGGTAGAACACTTGTCATTGGCGCATCCAACATATCGTACGTTAAATCGTACACCTGTACTGCTGACAATGGATTAGAAGCACCGGTGTTGGCTAATGTGACTGTTACTGTTTTAGGCAAGTCTCGTCTTATCTCATATTTTTCTAAACTGATTTAGAGAGATATCATAATTAGTAGTTCTTGAGGCTATCCCAAAATTACAGGCTCAATCGTCATCCGTTATCTTGTCCTTCCTATGGCGACAAGTAGGATTTATAAAGGACTCTTGATTTCTGTTATTGCTTTTGGTTCTTTCTTAGAAGTAATAGTTTCTTCATTTCTGAGAATTTTAGTCCTGAAATTTAAAATCGTGCGACCCAACAGGAATCATCTGAAAGGGCAGTTTAAGTTGAACATGTTAAACTAGTTTCCGTAATTCTCCGATAACGTTGTATTGTAGTAAAAATGCGCTCATCGCTGACTTCCACTCCATAGACAAGAAGAGATAGACATGCAGAGAAATATAGATACAATAGACCAACTCGGCTAACTCAATGTTGTATCCAATTCAAACCTCTCGGGGTTAAGATTGTTTGTGTGTTGAATTTGCATGACAATAAAGCATTCACATTTAAATCCGGATATGGAAAACTTGGAACAAAACGTTTTATTCCCAAAAGATTTGAGTTGGGTACAACATTGAGTCAGCCGAATTGGTCCATTTAATTTCTTTCGTTTCTTGTTTCATCTGTGAAATTTTCTCTACAGTACGACCTTGCTCTGCCAATCCTTGTTTTAAGGGAAACTGCACGGATATCCAAGGAACAACCTACAATTGCACCTGTGGTTATGGTTATAAGGGCAAAAACTGTGATGAACCGAGTATGTTAAAACAGTTAATTTCTTTTAAAGATTGTATTGCCATTCTTCAAGCCTTTCAGCGCCACTTTCTTCCTGTGGTACTACCTATTGCTGTTGTGTAGGGCGGTTCTTGAGACTGTGGAAACATGAAACGCGAAAGTGGTAACTCAAAAAGTTTTGAATTGTCCTCCCAAATTGACCTGCTCCCAACTGAGTGGCTTTAAAGCGCATTTAGTAGAGCACTGCTCAGGCATCGCAGAGGACATAAACCGCCGCAAGTTTCCGTTTCGTAAACGGTCAATGCCATTTCAACGGCACTTGGAAAATTTTTCTCTTATGGGTTTTTTTAAATAAAGAAAAAAAAAAGACCAAATTACATATCGAACCCAAAAGAAATATAGAAAAATACAGAGAAATCATGATAAAAGAAAAAGACCGAATTACGTATCAAACCCAGGCTATTGGATTAGCAGCGTACATCACTCACCACTAGACTATCGAGTTGCACAGCCAAAACTTCAAAAATTTTATACATTTAACTACTTTGTTTAAAGTATAGTGAATAGTTGATTGAAGTAGTAAAAGTAACATTATCCTCAACGTAAGGCGAACCCCTAACACCATAGTCATTTCTTAGGCTTTGTTTCTCAATCTGGGCGCAATTTTAGCCGCTTACGAAAGGAAAATAAGCTAAGCCGCTTGAATTTTTCAGTTGTCTAGAAAGTGAATTGCTTCTGTCTCTCGTAAAAAAAAGTATTCAGTCGTAACTCACTTTCCTTAAAGACTAATCATATCACAGGCGTTGATTTTTCTGTCTGTGCAGACAATGTGAACTAGCCTTTATTTATTATTTTCACAGCGCAGGCAAACACTTTCGTCATTGAAGGCGAAATAACTCTAGACAGGACTAAATTCCAATATCACGAGGACTACAAGAATCATAGCAGTGCACGGTTTCTCAACCTGAGCACAACGTTCATCCAAAATGTAAGTTGATGATGATGATAATGTCGAACATCGAGGGCATTGATCACCACGACGACCAAAACATGCTTCTCGTCTGCCTCTACCGTAAACGCTCTAATAAGCCCCCCCCCCCCCTCCCTCCCTCGCTTACAGCCTCAAGTTTGTAATAAGCTCCCCCTCTCTAATAAGGCCCCACTCCCCTCCCCTCGAATTTTTTGTAATAACACACGCGGCAAAATGAGGTTTCAAAAGCTAATTTTATGAACAATGTCAGTCTCGCACACTTGCCTAGCGGTCTAAATATAATGCTAAGAAAAACGAGTGCGTGCGAAAGGTTTCGATTTTAAATGACCAAAGACAACCTTCTATACAGTTTATACCGTATACGAAATTTATTAAATCTGAGTGAGGTTTTAGAAGACTGGTATTTCGACTCTCGAGTTTTTAATAAGCTCCCTCTACGAGCTTCCGGGGGGGACTTATCGGGGCGTTAACGGTAGCTGCATGCGTAAGTTACAGCATCGATAAATTGCAAAAATGAAATCAAAGTGTAGGCAATAAGCCATTTCCGAGTTCATGTCTTCCTCCTCTTCAAAACGAGTTTAAGTGCGAAGTTTTTGTTATGAAAATTAGTTTTTATTCATATGTAAAGTAGAACTAATTACCATCACAAAGACTTCGCACTTAGACTCGCTTTGAAGAGGAGGCAGACATGAACTCGGAAATGGCCTATTGAGGGTTTTCATCTGAAATCACGGCGGCCATGTTGGTGTACAGAACAATGCAGTAAGATGTCTTTTGGGAATTTGACACTATTATTATGCAAAAACTTGTGAGGCCATTTTCTATTGTTTTGTACACCAACATGGCGGTCTCATCACGTGGATGAAAACCGAGAATAAAAGATACATACATTGAAAGTGCGGAAGAATGAAAATATAAAAGAGAGAACCATAATCGGCAAACATCCATCCGCGTGGCTCTGTTTCGTGCTATCACCACCATTCATTTGCTTGCAACTTCAGCCACCTCAGCTAACCAGCACTCAATTCTCCATTTATTTCTAGGTTGCGGCTATTTATGGGGATGAGCCACAATTTGGTCACGTCCGAGTGAACAACATATTGTAAGTAATGACCTTTTGTATTGTTGTGCTTGATATATTCTGTACATAGTTTGAGGGGCGTGAACCAGTTGTAGGGCGCTAGATTCTGAGTTCAAATCTTGTTCTAGCCACCAAATGGATTTGAGTTTCGTGATCCTATATTCCACTCCGTCACTATTTGAAAATGTCGGTTCACTGGTTTTCGTCTTTGAAAATTGCTTTTCGTACTGTAATTCTGTTATTACTTATATATCCTCCTTACATAGGCGCACAAGTGTAAGCTCTTAACACCAAATTGCATATCTTTTGGTTTTGTTGTCCTTAAATATACTACACCTCACTTCGTGCTGAGGCGGTTGTCAACTCGTTAATTACATTTTTCATACAGCTGTCAAGGTACTTGCTTGAAATATATTATAGAACTAACAACACATCCTTCTCTCGCTTGACAGAAATGGAAGCGTTGTGGTAAACTTCACTGTGTTCTTTATCAGCGGAGTGAAGACTCCTGGAAGAATCGTGGAGGCCTTTAACGATGCTGTTAATAATGGTTCTGTTGCCTTGCTTTCGGTGGAAAAAGGAACACTACGCCTTATTCTACCACGTATGTTTACTTCCTAACGTACTCAGTCTTCACTGATTAATGTTTAAAGTTAGGGCCCACGTTCACCCTACAGGCATTGCGTGCCGTGAAACAATTTTCATATATGAAAATCCTGACAAAGCTGAAATTCATCCAATCAGATGGCTTGGTTGAAGGTGGGCCTTTAAAATGGCGCCTTGTATACAATGAATCTTTCCTCTTTTGCTTCAATTTGTAGCTAGAAATGACTTGGGCATTTGTATTTATTTTCCTGTAAGCCTTTTTTCTCTCAAAAGACTGCACGCTTATTTCGAGTTTTCACTTTTATGATTTAGACTTTAAATCTTTAACGAGTACGTAAAATACAGCAAAACTACGAAAATCAAAATATTCTTCGATACTTTACCCTTAATTAATCAAGAATACAAACATATTTATAGACGTTCTTGAGGTAGTGCAGGGTAAAGATAGGTAATATATTGACCTTGTGGTTCAAATGCAGAATACGTGAGATGGTAACAGCTGAACGTATCGCGCTTTAAAAGCTCATACAAGCGACGTGACCAAGTTTAAATGCACTTTGACGATATTTCTTAGTGTCTCCTTCCAATGGCAGACGGACCCTTCCATGCTTTATCGGGCACTAATCTACCCATGACAAACATCTTGCTTTAATTGTTGTGAAAAATAGGCTCACTATATTTTCTGACTGTTTCTGTGGCAGCAACTTCACCTCCGTCGACCACAATCCAAACCTCACATCCATCAGGAACTTCTCGGAGAGATCGATTTCTGAATGGATGGATGATTGCTTTACTGGTTGTGATCGGTTGCCTTGTTATGCTAGCCTTGGTGTGCGCGATTCTCCACTTCTGTGAGCGGAAAAAGATAAACAAACAAAACAAAGGTATGATAACTGGAAGTGAAATTGTAAATATAAAGTTGCACTTGAACCTCAGAGACTTTTCTGTACAGTGAAATGTGAAGTCCCGCTAGGTTTCAAATGATGCGGGTGGTTAACTGACCTTAAATCCCCTCAGAATAGGCCTTAAACACAGAGCGGCCATGCTGTGTCCCGAGGGATTGAAACCTTTTGTTTTTGCGTATGCACCGAAACTCTTTCCCAAATATTTCAACTTGAGGCTCGGGGTACAAAATCTATTGTCTATGGCCAATATGGGCGCCGCGCGAATAAGGCGCGAATACGCTTCATTGTTTTTTTTTTTAATTCCTGTCATTTTGTGCCAGAAATTTCCCACAGATGCGAGAGCGGAAAAGGGAACGGTCTTCATACGAATGATAAAACGCCTAGAGAACGTGCAATTACGCGACCTGGAGAGTACGTGAAAGAAGGTCCCACTGTGATGGAACTTACTGATCAGGTACCTTGAAATTTACAATTTAAAGCCTTCTGAGTGGATGAAGGTGGGGAAGGCAAGTAAAGCTTACAGGGGACCGAATACAATAATAATAACTACGTCAGAGAAATCCAAGGGTCTTTATATGCTGGGAATTTGAATATACTGAGCATGCATACTATGCAAAGGCCCTATTATGCGAAGGGAATGTTTCACTAACTTGAAATAAGGTTTATCCAGTTTCCAAGACGAAGGGAATATCAAGCCAAAGTGCTTTCCATTGTTTCGTTAAATTCGCAGAAAGAACGAAAACTTGCGTCTGTGTATGGGGATACTCTTATTAATGCGTCGAGCGCAGGTCTTCTGACATTATCTAACGCACTTGCTTCAAACTGTCACTGTTTCCATAAGGAGATCGTTCAAGAAAAAAAAGAAAGCTTAAAGCTTAAAGTGCACTTTATTTGTTCTCCGAAATCGTCCCATTGTGTTGTTCTTGGAACCCTTGGATTGAAATTCCACTTTTCCGTTGGCTTTGGAAGAGGCAAAAAGGGGTCATACTTCGATCCGTAACCAAGCAATGAAGGGAAATGGGTTTTATACCGGGTTGAGGTCATAGACTGCAGGTTCTTTGAAAAACTGCGATGCAAATTAATATGTGCCGTGAACCCGGTATCGGATTTATTACCCTTCATTGCGCGGTTATGGATCGAAGTATGACCACTTTATCAGTCTTTCAAAGCAAACAAAAAAGTGAATTTTCAATCCAAAAGTTCTAAAAATAAAATGTATTTGGGACGATTTCTGAGAATAAACAAAGTGGGAAACTGTACATATTCAATCATTGGTCAGTCTGTCTGTAGACTTTTAAAGAACTAAGAGATTTCGTTGACTGTCGTACTGCAGATTGTAAATAACATGACTTCACGAACCTGAAGTTATTTCATCAAACGCAAGATATCATCGTACGTTTATCGCTTTTCAGAACAAAGGCGTCAATGAAAGAAGCCCAGATGAAGCCCTTGGCGTGAGATTCAGCAACGGAATATCTGAAATGTCCAATGGTAGGTGGAAAAATTGACCACGCAGTTTTCGAGAACTTCTGTAGACCTGAAAAAGTATACTATCGAACTAAAGCACGTGACTATGGAAGTTGATGGTGTTAGTAACCGCTGTCTTGGTTTTCACGCCTTGAAAAATCAGAACTTCCAATTTGGCTCATCATCGATTTTCTGACACGCTCTCATATCTCAAAAATTCCCTCTCCCTGTCACTCAAAATAAAATGAACCAGAGCCTGTTTTAAGCCTTAAGCCGGGACGGTGCCTACTGTTGTTATTGCGCATACGTTCTTGCGCATCTCGGGTTTCCTATGGGTTGTGCTTACTGATACAGGGATATTTTTGCGTGGTTAAAAACTTTTCGGAGAAAGCAGAACTTAGCAACTGCTCTTGGTATCCAAAAAGAAATTGGGGGTAAACATGTATTTTTCAGCGATAATTAAGCTTTCATTTGGAAAAGAACGCCGTGAATTGCTTTGTATTTTCAAGCTTTTTGCAAATATTGTTGCTTAGTTATCTTTGAAAAATGCGGGTTTACCCCAATTTTCATTATGGGTTTCAATAACACTTGTTAAGATCTCCTTTTCCCACAAATCCCTAAACCGCACAAAAATACCTTTGTTTTAGTAGGCATCGGCCTACAACAGGTACTGTCATGCTAAATGTACTGTTTTAGGTCAAAACTTGGTAAAAATCTAAATTTAGTACTTAAGCTCATACATATAACATTCCTGACATATCAATGAGATGATACGAAATATAATATGGCACAAAGAGCTATTCGTATTTAACTTTTGGCGACTTTCGTAGGACAACGTCTCCAAACTTGCCCAAATTTTTCAAGTTTCAATCCATTTCCATCCTCTCCATCCTTGGCTGAAAACAACAAAGAATACCTTCATAGCACTTTAATGGTTATTGGCAACAAAACTACAGCATTAATTGTTGGTCCTCATTGATGCAAAGTGGTTGTTGCAGTGTTTCATTCTACTTTTTGGGTGTCATGAAATTACATCATCTTGCGTGACATAGCCACTTTAAATCCACTCCAACCAGAACACTGTTCATGTCACCTCCCAGATCCTTCACTCAAAACAAAATTCTGGAAATAACCCCTAACAGTGTCCATTTTATTTTCTTTAAAGGTGCTGTGACGTCAAAATTGTGAGGGTTAAGAAAAGAAAAATACACATTGTTATGCAATGTACTTATGTGCTATTCTTTGGCTTTTCAGCAATTCGTTGAATGAATTAATAATTGTTAAAATGACTGTAAATTAATATTGAAATGAAATAAAACCAGTGAAATGACTTCGAATTCATTAAATGTATTATCATAGTGTGAAATTTTTTGCCTCGCTCCATAAGAAAAGATAACAAAGAAGATCAATCCCCTCCCCTATATATCTTGTAGACTTGTCTCGTTCCCCGAGTCGAACGCTGCAGCAAACAGAGATGAGCGACAATAAATAACACTTGCTTGAGACATAAGGTATTGACAAACAAGCGCAAACGCAAAGGACAGTCAAGAATAGTCGAGCTTCTTTGTACATTTCACAAAATGAGTCGGTCAAGTAGCTTGACTTGAAGAGCTGAAAACCGATAACGAGATCTTAGCAACCTCAAATAAACAATACAGTTTTAGTTAAGCACAAATGGCCTCTGTAAAAAAGCTGCAGTGGAAGCCCCGGACATGGATCCAAACGTGTTTTGCCTTTTTTGGTAACGGGCTCTCTTTTTCATTAAATTATGCGAAACGGGTTGTTGGAGGTGGTAATCACTAAGTGATACTTTGTTTACAGACGAAGACTACAAATACATTTAAGCCATGCTTTAAGTACTGTTATTATATGGCTGGTGTTCCTTGCCGTTATAACGCGCGCTCTGATTGGCTGAGAGCAGCTAAGCGCTTGGGCATTATTCTCCCGTTGCGGTAATGCCCACGGGCCGATTGTGGATTATGAAAATTAGCTTTTTTTTCTTCTTTACAACCGTTCTGTTAGCCATATCATAAACAACTTGATAACCTCGACCATTCGGTCGTTAAAGCAAAATATCAAACCTCTGCCTAACTGTTTTGACCTCGCTCTCGCTCGGTCAATAGGGCAAGGCGTCAGTTTGAGATATTGCTGTACAATCACCTCTCTCTTCAAGTTGTTATTAATAAACGAGCAGGAGAGTTTTATCGGGTTTTAAACCATCAGGCAAAGGCGAATGGTTTTAGACCCAACTGTAAAAGTAATTAATTATTCATCAAAGTTATGACCAATCAGCAGGTACGGTACTATATGAATCGGAGTCACATGAACTCCTCTGTAAACCCCAATTTACTACTTGCACCATAGTTAATCGAGGGACTGGTTATGAAACCTTAAGACCTTCAAAAGCGAGAAAAATGTTGTCGCAATCGATGTTGAATTGACCGTGACCCTGCACAATCTTTTGTTTTGGTCTCGCATGGGTTCCCAAATTATTTGCGCATAATTTAATCATTTGATTTAAGGATTTGATTGGTTATCGTATCGAAAAAAGGTGTGTTTTGTGCAGGGTCAAGGCCAAAAATACGGACAAAAACATCAAACAAAGGAACTTGTCGAGTTTCATAACACTCTCCATGCATTAACTATGCTTGCACAAACCCCATAATACAGTATATTTTGGGGGATTACTTGCATTAAAACAATGGATATCCAGTTCACTGAACCATGATACAGTCCCAAAAGTAAAAAAGTAATTAACTTGTATTGTTTTTATGTAACGAACCCCCCCTCCCCCCCCCCCCCCAATACGTATTAAATTATAGATGGTTTTCACTCACGTGCCTTGGAGGCCATATTGGTGTACAAAACAATACAAAATTTATGCATGGAATCTGCATAAAAATACAGTTTGGTTCCCAAAGGAGAGAACGTCTATTGTTCTTGTACACCAACATGGCCGCTGTGACGTCACATGAAAACGATCTATTGGATTGTGCAATTATTGAATACAAATAACTGGGCTTGATAAATCATTAAACAGTAGAGATAACTTTCAATACGAACTCCTGCTTACCTAATTAGCAGTCATTAACTTTTGATACTTTCTCCACTGAATTAAATTCATTCTTTTATTTTGCAAGTGTGATAAAATTACGCTTCGCGTCCAATCTGTATGGGCGTTAACAATGGCTCACCATTGTAAAAACCAATACAGATCTCCCGCTCATTCACCACCTTTTTTGTTGCTCTGTTTGGGGATGTCTGGTTCAATAGCATTTAATTAAAATCTCTGCAAATTGATCCGGGCTCATTCTCATCATCTCCTTAATTAAACGCGGGTGTATCTTGTAGTGATAACTGTATATGCACAACGACAGAGACATACCCTTCTCCCCTCGTTCAGGTCCCGGGGGGGGGGGGGGGGGTACTCCCTTATAAGGGCTTAATGGGGACGTCTTAATCAGGGTATCGATTTATCAATTTTTGTCTTAAACTGGGTTAAATGTCTTAAACAGGGTATCAAAAATCGGAATTCTGTCTTCAAATGGGTAGGAAAATCAGCGATATTTGTCTTAAACAGGGTCAGGGTATGAGGGGCCGCGCCGCACCTCCCCAACCAGGGATACATCGAGTCCCCCCCCCCCCCCTCCCCCCGGGTTCAGGTAAACTTTATCCAACATCTCCAGCACAATAAACCCTTCGAGCGCTTTTCGTTTCCGTGTTTGCGCCATATTTTAAAATTTAGCGCCAACTTAAACATGAATGTTTCGTCAAGCAATGTTGGATAATGTTTTGCCACTATCTCAACATTTACATTCAACAATGTTGCATGTGGGATCCAAATTGGTTCGATAGTTTGGCCAGGGATTTAGTATGTTTTATGTAAAGAATTATATTGTGAACGCACGTGACGTTTTCTCGCTGACCCGATAGTCTGTTTCGTTCGTAAATCATGAAATTATTGATTTTTTGACGCAGACGCGATAAAAGTGCAAAATATGCCCATTGTTGTCACTAAACCACTGTGATAGCTTTCACAATTAAAATTTTATTCTCGTTTTACATGGAATACTTGGAAGCAATACTTAAATTCAATAAAAACTTTCAAAATTAGAGAAGTCTGATACAACACGGGTTTTAAAATACAATTCTATATAAGAAAAATAAATAAAATTACTTTGGAATTGTTTTTATTAATCTAATTTACAACCCAATGTTTCTGCATCCTTTCGATTTCTAGTGATCCATAGTTGCCTTTAGGGGAAGACATTGTTGCAAAGTGGATAATAGTCTCTAAAAACGTTAACGAAAATATAAAAGAAAACCAGGAGTCTTCCTCTGAAGTTCTAAACGTTACAGAGTCGTGTTTATCGTTTCCGAACATGTGAGGAAAACGTTTATTTATACAGGTTATACACGGATTTAACATATAAAAAATACAAATTTAAATCTGACAGGTATCCGCGTATAAAAAGATCCCCGATGGATACGGACATCGCTGTTTTATTGTTTTTTTTTTCCAAATTTAAAAGAATTAATTTCATTTTTCAATCTAGTGACAAGCAGGAATCCAGAAACTTTTCTCAAGTTTAAAAATAATAATCTTCAAAATAAATTAAGTGGCATGTATCCTTGTAATCCTAAATGTTAATGCATTTAAAGGAAATTCGGCGAGCCATACCAATCTATGGTCCTGCACCATGTCTCCACACTCCGAATCTTTTCGAGGGCAATTCTTTCTCGTATCTCGATTCCCTCTCTTTGAGTAAAGAAGACGTCCCAAGCTTCGGAAGCACGGATAAGATTGCGCTCACTCTTTTCTTGAATATGTGTTTAAAAAACCAGCTTTTTATATCCAATATATAGTACTCTTGCTATTACTTTGCTATAAGAAACAGGTTCAAGGATTGTCTCGGTCTGCATGCGTTAATCACATTTGTTTCGTTCCACGAGAACCACCTAAAAAACACCAGTTTTAGAGAAAACCACTCTCCCATGTCTGATAATAGCTTCTAGCTTGAATAGTGAATTTTGGTTTTACTGCTGCTAAAGTTGTGACACCGCTTCCTCTGCGCCAGTTATCAAATGGATTACAGAATTCGTTGGGTAGGCTTCTTCTAGTTTGGAAAAGGCAGTCTGAAACTATTAAAAGTGAAATTATAAGATCAAGTTACTATCGCCAATCTTGTCAATAATGGGCTAACGCACTCTCATAGCTAAAGTTTTTGAAAAACAACAATTATTGAAGTGCTACTATTCAGATTTTGAAAGTGTGTTTGCTTAACACCTGAGCTTTGATTTTTATCCATAAGCTGTTTACTTTGAGTGCAAGCTTTGGATTGCATGGTCCGCCATTACTCAAGTTCAAAACTGACTGATTGGTCCTCAAAGGGCTGGATCTAGGGAAAAGTGACGTCATTTATTTACTAGAATTTCAGCCAGTAAATGCAGCTAATTCATATGTGAAAAAACGGCTACGTGTAATCACTTCGAGTTTTGATTGGTTTACTGGATTGTCTCCGTCCTTTTTGATTGGCCAACGTTATTACTTTGGTTTTGGTTTTACGATATTCCATTGAAAATCGCTCTACATAACATTGTACATAACATTGTAAACCCCTTCCCCGTCCAGGTCCCAATTCCGTATGAAACCATTATATACGGGTTGAGTTCATTGGTTTTCTCTTCTGCACCAGGAAGATATCCTAATCCTCTAAAAAAATATCCCGATTTTATTCTTAATTTGAAATTATTTGAGTATGCTCCAATAGTACTACAGTGCTTAATAAATTGACAGGTAAGAAAAGCAGCCTACTTGTAGCCATACCCTCGACGGCTACACGTAGGCTATAAGCAAAGTTGATCATCACGAAATGAAAGAGTTGATTTCATTCACGTCAGTCTGCGGGTGTAAACATTCCAAATTTAGAGCACATCACTGCACTCTATCCTACGATAGACCACTTGTAACTATCTGGTAAAAGTTGTCGATTAAGATGCGAAACCAAACTGGTCCTATACATTTACAACACACGAAATTTGCAAGCACCCAAAGATTCGCATTGTTCCACTTCCTTCAATCTTACCTCGCTAATTTTCACGTTATTATCACTCAAGGCACCTTTAACGCTGGGTATCTAAGTGTTTAAAACAAACAGCAACATTGATATCCATAGTTCACTTCACACGAACTGACACTGGACTGAGAACAAAGGAGTCGATCTTTTATGGCAAGACATAAGATTTATTACAAGAAAAAATGAACTTTAGAGTTGCTTAATTTCATTTTCGAACTTCTCGAGAGCCGCCATCTCGAACAAATGTGACCTAAGACGGGTGCCCTATTTTAATGCCTCTCGATTTTTATAGTCGGCGGCACCGGGGATATCGTAAAAAAAAAACAAGGTGTTCTGAAATTCATTAAATTCGTAAACAAACACTTTTGATAGTGAAAATTATGTTTGGTTTAAAGTTGCTTTCTACTGGAGTGGAGGTTCCTTTTAAAAAACAGAGAAATGCTACTCATTTTTTTGCCATGCATACAAGCGTTAAGTAAAGACGAGAGAACTGAAATCGCAGACAAACTTACCTCGCCCATCCTCAAGTTATTCTCACTCATTGCAGCTTTTACGTCGGGAAGCTATTGTATAAAGCAAAGAGCAACCGTGCCATAATTTAGCGAAAGAAGACCATAGAGCGGGATTGAACTAAGATGTAAAGGGGCTGTGTATTTCGATGAGGAAAATACTTCAGATTTACGTTATTTTGTGTTTATCAGCACCGACTGTTTCAATGGCCTCAAAATGCCGCGGAGTCGAGCACTCATATGGAGGCAGTGCGGCCCAGGGGGTAGGGCGCTTGCCTTGGCATCCTGAGACCACTGATCCCTGTAGTCCCTGGTTCAACTTCTCGGCTGCACTTGTAAACAGCCCTCTAGTTTACTTCCGGCTATTTGGGATTCTTAAAAGTTGTTTCCGTGTCGTTTCGTTGATTGTGTCTCGTTGGCCCTGAGAAGCCCCTATGGGAAGCGCAATATGCAATATGGCGGATTTACACGCATGATACGCGCGTGTAATGCTGGTATTCCTGCGGCCAGTACTGTATATGCATGTACAATAGATAGCTTACCTCGCCCATTCTGACGTCATTGGCACTAAGAGAACCCTTTAAGCTTGGGAACTGCATGGATAGCAAAAAGAGTTATTATTATATACGTTAAATTTTGTCAGTTGCAAATATAAAGATTAAAGTTGAACATTTCAAGTAATCGAGGAGAATGGCAACTCTCAAAAACTGTAACTTTCGGTCTTTGTTAAAACACAAATGATTGTATTGTGGTTTTTCTAAGGCGTCCCTAGAGAAAGCGAGGAAGTGGTCTACATTCATGAATTTCCTTTTTTTAGGATCGGAGGGGGGTTTTAAAGAAGACCAGAATCGAAGCGAAAGAACTCCCAAGCGCAAAAAATATCTGATTCTCATAACGATTCTTCCGGTCAGCAGGGAAAACTAAGATATCTGACCAGTTCGATAACATTAGCAGTCGTAGTGAAGATCTATTTTAGGGACGTTAGGTAGCCACTGCTATTTTTTTTCTGAGACTTCGCAAAAGAGCTCGAAGTCCATGATTGACGGACTAAGTGTATCGAAACCGACTGAAAGTCGTTGTTCTTGGTGCTGACCAAAACAATCGCGGTAGAGTTAACGCAGCATACAAGAAAATAATACAAGAAAACAAACTGGTTCTCACCTCGCGGCTAACTCTGATGTCACTAAAACTCACAGCCCCATTTAGATAAGGAATCTGTGAAAAGATTATTTCAGTAAGTCTTTATTAGTGCAAAGCTCGTTCAACGCCATAGAGTGTTTTCACTTGATGTCACAGCGGCCATGTTGGTGTCCCTAAAGAAAGGAACGGCGGCCATTTTGGTGTCCCCAACCAACCCTCCGGGAATTGACTTGATTTGTGTTAATTGTTAATTTCAGTTTACAGTGTCCCCAATTAGTGCTCCAGCGTTAGAACGACTAGACACTTAAATAAAGTTCCTTTCCTTTCTTTTGAGCTCTATTATTATACAAACCTTCTCTTTTGTTTCGGTGGAAAAACAAGGTTACTGATCACGTAAGTGAAAACAATCTATATAGGTTTTACTTGGCATCTAATGGTTTCCTGCAAGAAGCAAGTATGTCACGCTGGTGTTTCATGACAAGGAGAGGTTTTCGCACTACCTGATGTGATAAAAGTGGAGATAGAGGAGGAGTTACATAAAACTTTGTCAAATGTTTGACTTGAGGCGGATTACATTACAATATAATGTAGATTCTCAAGGTCCAATTGTTGGCCCACACTTGTTGGATGGCAATGCTAGGGAAAACGTACAACCGATGCTGGCCACTATCTGTCGGGCAATGTTGGCCCATCATGTTGGCTTTGCAACACGTACCTCTGTACTACCATTGAAGTCTCCATAGAAGGCTCCGGGACCAATATGTGCCTCTTTTGCATCTACAGGCCTGCTAAATGAAGGCAAACGAACTAAGTACCACAAAACCCCTAAATAACTTATTTCCATATTTGTCATCAAAACATCTACATAATAATTTTCTATCGTCCACTAGAATTCTTTGGACTATTCGGAAATTTGACCAAATAATAACAACCAGAACGCTGCAAACAAAGATGGCGGGGAACTGAACGTACAGAAGAGAGAAATTAAAAAAAAAAATTCCTCGGATTTCGGCCATCTTTACTCAAGACCCGAAATTGTCACCACTTTCTATTGTTCTTCCATAACACTTAGCAATTGCTTCATATGCACGCCCTGCATCCAACTACAATTGTAGCACGCATTGTTTCATCAAATCTAACTCAATTCTGAACAGGTTAAATTTTACTAAACTAGCAGATGTGTTGTTCCAGTTTCTCAAAATGACTGGCCTCAGTTTCCATATAAGGTCATGTAGTATATGAAGTATTACTAAAAACTGAACTACGGATATCAGATTTTCAGCATTTTTCATTAGCTCGCCGGAGACAGGCTATCAGTTATTATTAAATTCTCAACCTCGGATAATGCAATTCTCGTGCTCTGATTGGTTCACTCAATCTCGGTTATCAGCTCATATACCTTAGTTTGACCTTATATGGTAAATGATTGATCTAAGTGTTGCCAAGCTAAAAGTTTTTTCGCCGGAAAGCGAAATTTCTCTCTGAAGAAAGCAAAAAAAAGTTTTTCTGCACAGCTGGGTTAAATTCCGACGTTTAGAAGTACGCGAAAAGGTAAAAAATATTTTTGTGACGAGCCTGCGTCTGTCTGACCACAAGGTGTTACATGACATCGCATCAGTTCTCATCAACTTTTTTCGATTTGCTCGCTTTTTTCGCTCGTATTTCGTACTTTCTAAACTTTTGGAGTTTAAAGGCATTTAATAAAACAATTATTCCATTCGCGCTTGTTGGATATGAGACTGGTTATAGCCAACTCGGCGCTACGCGCCTTGTTGGCTATTTACCATCTCATATCCAACGCGCGCTCATGGAATAATTGTTAAATATACCTGCTATACTTAATATGGTCAAGGAACACGTTAGAAATAAAGTGAGCTCAAAACATATTTTCAGGTCTGAGAAAAAATGGCCGACAAAAGCCGTTTTGGACCGGAATTGACCGAGGCAGAAATCGATGCTTCAGTGGAAGAGTTCTTGATCCTGGAGTTTTTAATAAAACGACTATTCCACTCGGGCTTGTTGGATATTAACATGATTCAAGAGAAAATGAGGGGACAAAGAGGGAGGCTCCCCGTCCAGCCCTTGCGATATGTCATGTCCACGAAAGTTATTTTTAGACGAGCGGAAGTCTTTGTTAGCGGAAGTCTGTCTTTCGAGACGTCCGCATGCATTTTGAAAAGACATAATGAATGTAGATATTCATCAGCCTTCCACGTGCGCCGCCATTTTCACTTTTCACTAAGAACCTGAGAGTGAGGCAAGACTACATGCGGACGTCTCGGAAGACAGACTTCCGCTAGAGCAAAGACTTCCGCTCGTCTAAAAATAACTTTCGTGGACATGACATATCCCGGCCAACGCTCTGAGCCTCCCTCTCTGTCCCCTCATTTTCTCTTGAATGATTATAACCAACTCGGCGCTACGCGCCTGATTGCTTATCTATTTCTTCATATCCAGCGTGCCCTCGAAGGATAATTGTTAAATAACCGAGGTAGAGAGAGCCAATCACATCAATAGAAACGAAATATCCGAGATTGAAAATTAATTTTACTAATATTAGCAAATGTAAAATGTCGTTCTTACCTCTTTTCGAAGCTTTCCGGTTGAGTTGACTTCGTCTTGTCATCTGTGAAGACAAAAAAATGAAAGCAAAGAAATAAGAATAACTGAAACCTTCAATTTAAAAGGAGAGTATTAAAGTATTGCGTATGTTCTAGCCGTAGGGAATGTCACCGTTTTTAAGCCAATCGGAAGCGACGTTATAATTCGTGCGGGAAATTTACACGTACGCGTGAGAATCTCGCTCAGCCATTGGCTATTGTTCTGACACAAAGAGTGTTTGTTCTGGGACAATAGGGCATCCACGACACGTCACAATTATTCAAGATGGCGGCGCCCGGAAAATTTGAAAGCCAAAACAAGCGTTTTTAAAATACATTTTTTTCCGGATAAAAACGCTTTCATTGAAAAATAGTTTGAACAATTTTAATTGTAAACCTTATGTTTTGTGGTTTAAAGTTATTTGGTTGTTTTAGTAGAGGTTCCCTTTAACAATCGAGAAATTTTTACACGCACGTGTAAGTTTCCGTTACGAATAGCCCTTATCGGAGTTATCAGCGGTTTTGTCCCATAGACGAAACTAAGGGGTCATTTGACCCTCTGTTGCATGTAGTTTTAAACATGTGGCGGGTTTTTATTATTCTAGCTCCTGAACGCTCGTACTTGGCCTTATATGTCATATTAATTAGAGCATGGTTGCTGATTGCAAGGTGAACAGCACCATACTTGGCAATTTTATCGCGTGAGTTCGTAATACAATGATCAATAAGCGTGCAGGAGTTCACAGTAACCCTTGTTGGTTCAGTGATTAGCTGGTTAAGTCAGTAAATAGCGAAGATGTGTTGAAGTTTAATAGCGCTGGCTGATATTATGCCTGGCGTGAGATCCACGTTAATATCTCCCAGGAGAAAAAACTCAGAATTTTCCGCGTCTATTCATCACTACCTCTTCAAAGTCATTGAGGACACTCACCGGAGAATCGGGAGGTCTATAAACAAACAAATGAGTTTGATTTGCATTTGCATGGTTGTGAACCAGGACTCACTTTGAAACTGAGGCATACAGCAACTCGGAAATGGGCTTATCGGCTCAGTTCTGTTTACTTTGTTTCACAAGTCTCAAGGGAGATTTCTAACCAAAAGAATATTCAAATTTAACCAGTAAGCCCCGTAGCCACGAGTGAATACCGATATATCGAACGGGGCCTGTACTTGGGTTTCACTCACGTGATCAACAGCCATGTTTTTTCAAGGAAAACAAAAGAAGACGTTAGCATAATAATAGCTTTCAATTCCCGGAGGATTGGATCGGGACACCAACACGGCCGCCATTTCATTGTTTGGGGATACCAACATGGCGGCTGTGACGTCATGTGAAATCCAAGAATTGCTTGTATTTCTGGAGATATGAACTTACCCTGTGCCTTTTTGCTTCTTCTTCCACGACACAATATGACCACTGTAGCAATTAGCACGACGAAAAGAACACCACCACCAATAGCCAAATAAGCCCATATTGGAAAAGCCTCCACTTCAATGGAACAAAAAGGACATTAAACAAATATATATATATCAGTATAAAATAATTCAAACGGCTGGCAAAATTAGTTGAACTTGACTTGTTTTGTTTTATAACAAAACCCTATAACAAGATCTGCAATTAACCAAAACCCCTTGTGTTTAGGTGACCAAAGCCTACGTTGCTTACGTTGGCACAACCTTTTATATACCAAGCTCGCAAACTGTGTTGATGACAATGAAGAGAAAATAAATGGATTTTTAACAGGAAATCGTGGCAGCAAACTACACGTCCCTTATCATAAGGCTTTCACCATGCTTTGTTCTGTTCTAAGGCACAAAAAGAAGAACTGCAGCTGCCAAAAAAAAGTCAGAAGCAACCGCCTTCAGTACATGATTATAACTTGCGAGCACCCCGAAGATTCCCTGCCAGCATGACGCATAACTTCCTTGTGTACCTTGTAACAGAACACGCGGGAAAGGCTTTACTATTTGCTTAGAAATGCAATAAGGAAATAAACCGATGGAGACTGAGCGATGGCACATATGCACCATTCGTGAAGCAACCGACCTTTACGGGCCATTTTCGGGTGTCACAATTCCGTTTGTATCTTTAAGAACGGAGAGGATTTAAGTCGTCAAACGTCGCAGTCATTTTTCTTTTTGTTACCTTAAAAACATGTTAAAAGATCGGCTTTCCAAAACAAGTGGTTGGTGTTTCACAAATGGCTTTTCGGACCCGAAAAGTTCTCGGGACGTTCGAGAAACGGGTCCCAGGCCAGGTATTGTGCTTCATTTCTATAGCACATTTTTTATAAGGATATACTCAAATTAAACTAGTTTTACAACAAGAAGAAGCAGAAGAAATAACTCAAAATGAAAATCATGAACGTGATAAAAAGATTTGTCATGAAGTTTGTTTCTTAAAGCAAATTCGTATCATATTTTACTAAAATGACCTCTGATGAAGTGGTTCGTGCACGGTTCTGTGAACATTTGCATCATGCATATTTTAGTGGTTCTTTCCATTATGATCGCTCGTTATCGTAGGGACTGGGGATATGCCAGAGATCCCTACAAGAAGGAAACCTCTCATAATCTTTGAAATTTCCACGTAATCGCTTTTTATACATTCAGCTGTTAATGGTTTTGGAAAGTGAGAATAAAGAAGCTCCACTGAATGATTCCTTTAACTTACCAGTAGCTATTGTAACAGTGACAAAGGCCTCCGGTCCAACTCCCAGCCTATTCAAAGGAACACATCGATACGTTCCTTCGTCTTTAGTTGTGACAGAGGCCAATGAATAGAGGCCTTTACTTGTGTGTGTGATCAGTTTGCCATTATGATAAAACTTGTATTCCGGAGAAGGGTTTGCACGTGCCCTGCACGTGATGTCTAGACGTTCTCCTTCCTTCATCTCGCCAGATGGGATGGTTACTTCTGTGTCCTTAGGTTGATCTTTAAAATTAAAAAAAAAAAAAGAACGACAACAAATGACAATGAATTTCGTTTGATTCAAAGTGAACTTAAAACAGCATCTTTTTTTCCCGCAGAGTCTCGGAGAAGTATTTTCCTTTGTTAAATGATGAATTTCTGTGTCGAAATTAGGTTATTGATAATTTTAATCGATTACAAATTGGTGTTTCCGGGTATTGATTATATTGGTGTATTCTCTTGACGTATTCCGAGTATCATATCAGATCATATGCATATGATCGAATACCTTTTGTCATAACTTTGGCAAGTTTGAAATTACGAAAATATTCCGGCAGAGTACCAAACAATCTCGCTTGGTAATCGTCGTTCATGTACGTCAAGGCTTTTTGCATTCAAACTGGGCGTCGCCATAAATTATTTAACAAATGCAACACGGCCATCTCAGTTGACTTGCTCCCCCAAAGTGTTTTTTTGGCGGATAATTATCGGTTGCAACATCGTAAATATATCAGAGCCCCTTTACGTTTTTGCGCCCATGCATATCATCTTATCTTCGTTTGCCTTTATGTGTTATAATTCTAGTCAGCTGATATAAAGCTTTCTACTTAATATTAAAAAGACCGGTCGGAGCATAATTTACCCCAAATAAAGCACCGCAAAAGCATCCCTTAATGTTTTCCTAGATTTTGCCTATATTAATTTATGAAAATTTGCGAGACCCCTTGGCGTCATGTAATTCTTAAGTACAAAAGGTGCACGACGCTGACATGAAACCATTCCGGGAAATTTGCAATCATTGTTTTATTTCTTTTGGAGGATTTGCGGTTTTATATTCGCAGGATATTTGATGAAAAGAAATTTATTTCATCCTTGGCTATCTATTGTTATTTAAATAACAAAATAAGGTCGTTTGGCGAAAACTAAATGATTGTACTTAATGCTGAATGATATAACCATTGTATAACTACTTGGACTAAACGAATAAAGTTGTCGGCAAAAGAGTTCCAATCGTTTGAAAGCGATGAAAAACAATGACGTGTAAAATTGTACCAAGCTGAAGCCACATGGAACACAGCAAGGATCCGATCGTCAGATTGAGACCAAAAAGTGACAAGAGCTTCGAACAAGGACACATCAACATTTATCCGGCCAAGACGGCAAGCTAGAGGAAAGCTAACAGGCAAATTGATAGTTTTTCACGTAATGCTATTTTCCTCCCGGCACGTCTGATGATGGTTGCTTTTTTTTTTTTCAATTTTCGACTAAAGCCGCATCAGAGAAACTTCAACATCGCCTTTTGTTTTCATTTCCTCGGGATCTGGTAAACACGGTAATTCATATAGAGATTTTTTCCGATGTCGACAAGGGAAAAAATTCTATCTGCAGTCCGTTAAAAATGGGCAATATACCATCTTTTAGATGTTCGAAAATCCTAGGAGAGGCAGGCAAGCAAGAAATTTTACAACAAATGTTCCGAAAATTCTGGATCTCAAATCGTCTTCCGAACAGATATTTTCAGAAAATTGACGTTGGGTACCCCTGGAGGGTCTGGTCGTAATCTACGATATAAAATTTTGACTTGCTCTCATAAGGTCGTCTTCATTTATGCCTTTCAGCCTCTATCAGTTCCTTGAAGAACCGTAGCTCTGTTCTGATTTAAGTTGCGCGTTTTTCCTTAAAATATATCAATGAGCAAGACACTGAAAACTTGATCCAAATTTCACTAAAGATCTGCTGCAGTAAAATTTTCGGTGTCACTTACATAACATGGTTATTGTGGCAGATGCTTGCGTCGATCCAAGGTAATTTTCCACCGTGCACGTGTACACCGCTCCATCATCTTCGCTGCTCAGATTGGTCAAAGTAAGGGTGTTTGACGAAGAAAGGACAGCGCTGCTTCCTAGTTTAGTCCACGTTATCTTCGGTTGTGGATTACCAGATGCACTGCAGAGTAGGCTGATCCCATTTCCCTCGGTAACCTCTTGGGATAATGGCTGAAGCGTTATCGCAGGAGGGTCTGGAAAGCATAATAGGAAAATTATCACAAGATGAAAACCGGGTTTAATCACACTCAATATTTCAGGCCAAAGATATGCTTGCAAACGAAGTAGCTAACAACGTCCAGTCTTGTTCGCTGTAGATAATAATTTGTTCCTAGACATTCTGTAAACTTTCCGTTCTCAACAACATCGCAAACGGCACAATTTGAGTGTTTATGTCAAGTTCAGTCTATTCAGTCTTGCCAAGCAAAAGTACAATATTTATTACATGGCTAGTGTTTCCGGCCGATATAACGCGCGCTCTGATTGGCTAGGAGCAGCTAAGCGCTAGGGCATTATTTTCCTGTAATGCAGGATACAAGGATGCATCTAAGCCAGTCGCTCGCCATTTTAACCTGCCTAACCACTCCAAAAAACACATGGCTATCTGCGGCCTTTCCCTACATCTAGGTACGACGGAAAGCCGCAAGAATCTGGAACAAAAATTCATCTTTCAAATCGGCACCCTTAATCCTCACGGTATTAACGAACGCTTTTCATTTAACTAATATATTCCTATTTTTCACGTTGCCATGTTACCACCAATAGCGTAGCTCCTACTCTACTATAAAAACTACACGTAACCCATAATCCCTCGATTCACTCTGACGAAGGGCTAACGCTCGAAACGTCAGCTTTTAGAATCTCTGTACGGTGGCCAATTTACATTATCAACTCCGTTGATAAAACCAAATTTTTGTATACTACTTCCCCACCGACGCAGCACCACAGTTTCTTTAGAAACTACCCCTTCATTTTTAGGGTAAAAATCCGTTAAAAATCGGCAATATACCATCTTTTAGATGTTCGAAAATCCTAGGAGAGGCAGGCAAGCAAGAAATTTTACAACAAATGTTCCGAAAATTCTAGATCTCAAATCGTCTTCCGAACAGATATTTTCAGAAAATTGACGTTGGGTACCCCTGGAGGGTCTGGTCGTAATCTACAATATAAAATTTTGACTTGCTCTCATAAGGTCGTCTTCATTTATGCCTTTCAGCCTCTATCAGTTCCTTGAAGAACCGTAGCTCTGTTCTGATTTAAGTTGCGCGTTTTTCCTTAAAATATATCAATGAGCAAGACACTGAAAACTTGATCCAAATTTCACTAAAGATTGCTGCAGTAAAATTTTCGGTGTCACTTACATAACATGGTTATTGTGGCAGATGCTTGCGTCGATCCAAGGTAATTTTCCACCGTGCACGTGTACACCGCTCCATCATCTTCGCTGCTCAGATTGGTCAAAGTAAGGGTATTTGACGAAGGAAGGACAGCGCTGCTTCCTAGTTTAGTCCACGTTATCTTCGGTTGTGGATTACCAGATGCACTGCAGAGTAGGCTGGTCCCATTTCCCTCGGTAACCTCTTGGGATAATGGCTGAAGCGTTATCGCAGGAGGGTCTGGAAAGCATAATAGGAAAATTATCGGAAGATGAAAACCCAAAGATATGCTTGCAAACGAAGTAGCTAACAACGTCCAGTCTTGTTCGCTGTAGATAATAATTTGTTCCTAGACATTCTGTAAACTTTCCGTTCTCAACAACATCGCAAACGGCACAATTTGAGTGTTTATGTCAAGTTCAGTCTACTCAGTCTTGCCAAGCAAAAGTACAATATTTATTACATGGCTAGTGTTTCCGGCCGATATAACGCGCGCTCTGATTGGCTAGGAGCAGCTAAGCGCTAGGGCATTATTTTCCTGTAATGCAGGATACAAGGATGCATCTAAGCCAGTCGCTCGCCATTTTAATCTGCCTAACCACTCCAAAAAACACATGGCTATCTGCGGCCTTTCCCTACATCTAGGTACGACGGAAAGCCGCAAGAATCTGGAACAAAAATTCATCTTTCAAATCGGCACCCTTAATCCTCACGGTATTAACGAACGCTTTTCATTTAACTAATATATTCCTATTTTTCACGTTGCCATGTTACCACCAATAGCATAGCTCCTACTCTACTATAAAAACTACACGTAACCCATAATCCCTCGATTCACTCTGACGAAGGGCTAACGCTCGAAACGTCAGCTTTTAGAATCTCTGTACGGTGGCCAATTTACATTATCAACTCCGTTGATAAAACCAAATTTTTGTATACTACTTCCCCACCGACGCAGCACCACAGTTTCTTTAGAAACTACCCCTTCATTTTTAGGATAAAAATCCGTTAAAAATGGGCAATATACCATCTTTTAGATGTTCGAAAATCCTAGGAGAGGCAGGCAAGCAAGAAATTTTACAACAAACGTTCCGAAAATTCTAGATCTCAAATCGTCTTCCGAACAGATATTTTCAGAAAATTGACGTTGGGTACCCCTGGAGGGTCTGGTCGTAATCTACGATATAAAATTTTGACTTGCTCTCATAAGGTCGTCTTCATTTATGCCTTTCAGCCTCTATCAGTTCCTTGAAGAACCGTAGCTCTGTTCTGATTTAAGTTGCGCGTTTTTCCTTAAAATATATCAATGAGCAAGACACTGAAAACTTGATCCAAATTTCACTAAAGATCTGCTGCAGTAAAATTTTCGGTGTCACTTACATAACATGGTTATTGTGGCAGATGCTTGCGTCGATCCAAGGTAATTTTCCACCGTACACGTGTACACCGCTCCATCATCTTCGCTGCTCAGATTGGTCAAAGTAAGGGTATTTGACGAAGAAAGGACAGCGCTGCTTCCTAGTTTAGTCCACGTTATCTTCGGTTGTGGATTACCAGATGCACTGCAGAGTAGGCTGGTCCCATTTCCCTCGGTAACCTCTTGGGATAATGGCTGAAGCGTTATCGCAGGAGGGTCTGGAAAGCATAATAGGAAAATTATCGCAAGATGAAAACCGGGTTTAATCACACTCAATATTTCAGGCCAAAGATATGCTTGCAAACGAAGTAGCTAACAACGTCCAGTCTTGTTCGCTGTAGATAATAATTTGTTCCTAGACATTCTGTAAACTTTCCGTTCTCAACAACATCGCACAGTCTATTCAGTCTTGCCAAGCAAAAGTACAATATTTATTACATGGCTAGTGTTTCCGGCCGATATAACGCGCGCTCTGATTGGCTAGCAGCAGCTAAGCGCTAGGGCATTATTTTCCTGTAATGCCCACGGGCCGATTATGGTTATGCAAATTAGTTTTGTCTTCTTTAGGACCGTTCTGTTGGCCATGTAATAAACAACTTAATAACCTCGACCGTTCGGTCGTTACAGCAAAATCTCATACCTCGGCCTGGCTGTATTGACCTCGCTCCTGCTCGGTCAATACGGCAAGGCCTCAGTTTGAGATTTTGCTGTCACGACCTCACTCTCGGTTATAACGTAGTTATAACTATAATTACCGATTTAACAAACAGCAACAACAACTATAAAACATATAATTTCTTCGTGGGTGAAAGAGATTATTTCAAGTATGGAACTTCCAAGGTGATTTTAAAATCACCTCAAAAGTGTTTATTAATGCACCCAACAAACACGTTGGGCATGATGCCAGACATCTTTTAGTGTTTTTCTTCAGGCCCTTTAAAAGCAAGTGAACCTTGACATAATCGAAAAGAAAAAAGAAAATTCCTCCCGCACCCAAGGAAACCTTTCTCGAATAGAACATTACTATGAAAAAAACTGTGAAGCGTAAAATAGCACAGATTAGAAAAAAAAAGTTGCTTGCACCTTTTTTATGCAAAATCTGTACTGAAAACTTCAAGAGCTACCACATTTATAACATAAAAATAATATTCAAAGTTTCAATATTATTTCTACTATTTCAGTATTTTCAAAAAACTATGAATAATTAAGTAGTGGCCTTGCTTTGCGACCATCGTGATCGCGAGCTGCTCGTCAAGGAATCAAGTTGCTTGCTTTTTAAGGGAATCGTCAAGGAATCGGGTTGAACCACAAAGTCGTTTCCCAAATAAGACATAATAGTTTCATTTGCAATGTGTGACGCTTTTAAATTTTGACACCCTCCTCGAAATGGCAGTGTTACTGTCGATTCGAAGATGTTTAATATTCATCCATCACCTAAAAACTCCAACATTTGATACCTTGAAGAGGAAATTAAAGTCCTACCAAAGGTCAAATTTTATCAAATATTTGGACGCTTATACGTACTGATTTTTGACATAAATCCCTCGTCACTTAAACAGAACATTTAACTGAACAATAGCGAACTTGACAACCATGATGTCGTGTACACAAATCTTTGAACATCGCTGAAATATCAAAGTCAGGGGGCAACGAATTTAAACCCGTTGGAAGTGAACAACAGTTTACCAGTGTAATGAACCCGACAACTGCTTCCTAGCAGATTAATGCATTAGAGGAGGATTAAGATTACATAAGGAACCGCATTCCGTGGCTTGATAACTTACCATATTTACAACAAAAATGCAGTTTGCGTCTTCAATGAAAATTTGAGGTAAGAAAGTTTTGAACTATTGTAAATATGTACATACATGAAAAAAGGAGTAACTGGATCTATGATGGTTAAAGGGAGAACATGGCTGAAATACAAAATCGTGACACCGCTAAAATTTCGAGTGTAGTGATCTCCGCTGCAGTTGTGTAGCAGCTCTCCTCCACTGGCTGTTGTTGCAAAGCTGTGATTTGTTTAGCGATATATATAACGAAAATACCATCAAGTTTTCCCTTTGTCTTAGCACGGACGTTTGAGAATTACTCACTTGGGAACGTTGAGAATCTACTGATCGATTTAATATAATAATGCTTACGTTTAATATCCAAGTTAATCACGCTCGGTGTGGTGAAGAAGCTACTTTGAAATGCGCATTGGTAACGTGTCCAATCTTTAACGGTAACGTTCCTGACCGTCAAAGTGCCGTTGGTAATAAAAATGCGCTGTGGATTATCATATATAACCTTGCTTCCCGTTAGTGTGGATTTGATCGCTAAACCAGCCCATTGTTCGCTGTTTACGGGTTCCTCTCTTGTCCATGTTAGCAGATGAAATATATTTGCTTCCTGCTGTTCTTGCGGAGTCAGTTCGTATTCGCAAGGTAGAGAAACCTCTGAACCAACTTCTACGCTAATAACATGGTTTGCTTGCTGTCGAAAGGACCACTGAAATCCCTCTAAAAGGAACGAAAGCAAATAAGCAAAGCAGTCAAACAAGGCGAACTTCTAATGACCTTCGATAGGAAATATTTTAGCGCTATTTCAGCGAAGTTTTACACCACAACAATCTTATCGCGTCAAGATATTCATACAGAAACCTCTTTAAAGTTTGACGCTACTTACCCAACAAAACGAAGCTTTGTATGAGATAAAAAAGCGTATAAACGGCCTTCATATTGCTGAGTTCAATCCGTCGTTTGCACATCTTTCGGAGTAACTCAGGCATGACAAGCTTTTGTTATTTTCGGAATTTATTTTGGGAGCTTAACAACCCTTGATTTCCAAACAACAACAGGTAGGTTTTTCACGATTGACGTCAGCTTCAATTCTTTTGTTACAAGATTGTTGTATCCAAGTCTAGTCAAAATACTTTGTGGCAAAAAATTATCTCGAACTTTCGTTCACCTTTCGTTACATTACAAGCGTTGATACTTCTTGAGACTGATCGTCGTGTCGACAGGAAATTGAGAAATGTTCCGGAGTTGATGACGACAGCAAAAGTAGACGGCACCTCTTCCGGCAAAAAAGAGCCGTGCCTTAACTGCATTAAAATAAATGCAAACGAAAGGCAAAAGGTTGCCGATGGGGAAACCCCTGCCTAACTTAGTTACTAATCAATTCATTGAGACAGAAAATCGGTATTAAATGACTCTCCTTGTATTGCGTGCGTAACCAGGTGGTATTAAAGTGTATGGAAAACTTTTACGACCTTGTGAAGCCACTAAAATTTTAAATTCTCTTTTGTATGACCCGTCATTAGCTTGGAAATTGAATGCAGCTGACGAGAGAAAGATACCGCTTTATTTTTTCCCTGAATTTTTGACAAAGGAAAAGGACTCGTTGTCTGCCTTCCGAATTTCGACTAAGGAGGCAGTTATTTGACAAATTTGTTTGAAACAGCGCTTCATTTTTGGATAACTATTGTGTTAGGGGTCTGCAAGGTAATGTTGGAAAAAAAATTCCACAAGATAAAAGAGACAATGAAAAAAGGAACTGGGAATTTGGCAACTGCACGCTAACTATAAGCTTCCTCCTAAAGGAGGCCTACCATCTGCCTTCCAACGAATTTGAATATGCGAACGGTCTCATAATTCTAGTTTTGACGTTGTCAGTGAATTTATCCTCACAGCTGAAACAGTTAGTTGACTCACAACCTTCTTTCTCGAATCTCACCTTCACATAGAATTCTCAAGAGGCTGAGAATTTTCATTATGCCCTTGTTCAGCAGACAACTTTCCATAGACAAACATAATTTAGCATGATGACGTCTTACCAGCTTAGGGTCTTTTATATTCATAAAGACATAGTATGAAGAAAACGCCCGCAGTCATTTTATGATATAGGTTTGCATCACGATACGATTATAATAAGGTCTCGCAAAACATCAGCTGTGGGGGATGAAAGCGTGACAAAGAGCCTTAAGTCCTCGCTGACTTTGGCATGTAGTGTCCGCCTCAATGCTGGATGGTTTCTCTGGGCAAATCGGTTCTGGTTTCCTAGTTGAAAGTTTACCCTTCATATAATAGTTGTGAGGCCGACAACTTCCAGTTTCTAAAATTTCTTTCTTCCCCTGGTTTTAAAGCTTCTATTCCTTATGAAGAGCGTAGTCTGTCACTTCAAAAGCGCACCTTTCCTACCTTTTCCCTTGTTTTGACGTTACATTTTCAATACATCCGGCTTTGAAAGGTAAGCGAACCCAATTTTGGACTTAATTAGCCTTTCGCTCATGATAAATGTAGTTTGTCGTAGTCTTATTTACTTTCTACGTACAACTCGCACTCATAATTCCTTTCGTTTTCAATATATAAACTCTTTACGTGACAACTGAGAAATTTTAGGAAATTTCGGCCTTCCTAAAAAGAAGCTCGAATTTTTTTAAAAGTTACTGTATTCATGTGTTTTTAGTTGCAAATCTCCATGCAATTGAAGATTCATGCAGTATACATCAGTTGTATTTTTTTGTCATTAGAGGCATCTAAATTCATTTAGGGAGAACATTGAGAAGTTAAAGGAAGCTGACTTCGTTACGAGGTGATAGAAATTATGATGTGGAATAAAATACAACTGAAGACTGTAAAAGAATTGATATCGATATTAAATGGCAAGCTAAACATAAGTTTTCTGCGTTTTGGACCCATTCTGAGAAAAATAATAAAATATTCAGGGATCTCAAGAAAAAAAAGGCAAAAGACACCAACTTGGAAATGCTGTCAACGAAATCTCCGAAATCTCCGGTTCTAGTTTGCGGAGACGAAATCTCCGAAATCACCGAAATCTCATGTTCTAGTTTGCGGAGACATAACTTGACTGCTTTTACACCAATTTTAAACCAAACTGAATAAAACCATCACCGAATGCAGTTTAGAATCAAAATTTAGTCGGAAGTTGTCAAAAAAATGTTTCAGGATTTCTGTTTTTGTGCTTTGTTGTGTAAATTGGTTCGTTTACACCGAACGTTCTTGCGCAAAATCGATTATGAAAAAATTTGCGCATTACCTTGCTCTGCTAAATAATATATCTTCGAATCATCATTTATGTGTTCATTTTTTCTACGTTATTCATCATGATTGGCCAGAGGAATGGATTGCCCTTTGGTTTTTTCGTCACTCAATAAAAAAAATAAAATAAATTGTCGGTGAATATGGAAAAGTTTTCAAAGGCCTTTTAGCATGTTTTGTTTTTTCTCTCTCTTCCTCTCTTTCAGAAACCATGCAATGATTGTGACGGCCTTATGCATCTGGAGACTCTTTTCACTCCTACAACTATCATGTAAGATACATGTTTGTGTCTCGCTTTTTCATATCTACGTACTAAAGCCCATTCGCACCAGCATTATAGTTCTGTTTCAACGTAAAATCCCCTAGGCTCGATTTCCGCCGCTCTCTCGTGTCCGGTCTACGTTCCTCCCCGAGGAGCGCGGGCTCGTTTCCCGAACAGCGGCTGGAAATCGAGCCTAAAAATCCCCTTGGAAATGATTTATTCATTGTAATGCAGGATTTCATTTCATGAAAGCCACTAATATTGAGAAACGCGCTTAAATGGATTTGACTCCTTTCACGCAGCAACCATGTTGAGTCCCGAGGGACTAGAACCTTTTGTTTTCGCGCTGTAAAACTCGTTTCCAAACACATGAACTCGAGGCTCAGCCTACGAAATCTATTGTTTTTGGCCAAAATATGCCCCGCGTGATAAGGGTCCATTCTGATATCCAAAGCGAAATGTTTTGCAAGTCTAAGCGTTTGCTAACCATATCCAGCAAAAAGCTAAATGTCAGGGTTAGCGTTATTTTTAGGTTAGAGCAAATGCAGTCGTTTACCTTTACTTGGGGATACGAGCTTGGGGGAAAATTTGTGAAGTTAACAGTCCGAATTCCTAGACACGATTGACGGAGAGCTTAAAGGGACACTTCGTTACGCTCATCAAAATAGGTTGTTTAACTAGTTACATGTGTTTCTGGGCATATATCCGTAGTTATCTCTGATTGTTTTCGCAGACTCCCTGAGGTGGAGCATCACACAACCACAAGATGTGCACCAAGGTTCACCCGCCACCTTAGCATGGACGCTCTTATCACTGACACCGCAAGAAAGTTCGGCCGTAAATCAATTTGGTTTCATTCTGTTGGAACGAGAGATGTTCCTCTTCAGCAATCAATGGCAAGTTATGGCAATCAAACGGCTTTATGGTGGAGAGTACGTTGAAATTGGAGCACCCAACAACACGTTCGATGTTATTCCTGGATCCGACATGACACTGAGGTTGAAGAATGTCACGGACACTGATTTGACTCGATATCGCTGCACCCTGCTCAGCTCTCTTGCAGCGTCCAAGAGCATAATGAAGTTGGAAGTACAAGGTGAAGAGTAGGTTGTTTGTCTTAAAGCAACTTTCCTTTAACGCTCAGTGGAATTTCATCAAAAGGTTTACTGTGGTCTGTAACGTTAGTTTTCCAATTTTGTTCATTTGCCTTTAGATTTCCCTGTAAACGTGCGACTTGTTGGTGGCAGAACTCCCAATAAGGGTCGCGTAGAGGTATACTACAATGGATACTGGGGCACGGTATGTAGCAATGGCTGGGATATTCCAGATGCAATAGTTGTGTGTAGAATGCTAGGATATCTTGGGGCCTGGACCGCAAATTGTTGCTCCGATCATCGAGGAGGGACTGGTCCTGTGTGGCTCAGTCAATTATCCTGTACCGGAAACGAAAAGTCTTTATCAGATTGCGGCCATAGTAACTGGGGAGAGAACAACTGTGATCATAGACAAGATGCAGAGGTCATATGTCACTACCCATCGCAAGAGGACACTTTACACCATATGAGTACCAAGACAAGTCCAGCCTCATACAGCTCACCGATGACATCAGCTACGATCCCACCTTCTCCATCCAGGACTTTGCAAATAGCCTCCGTTTTCACCACCGATTGGCTGTCTAGCTTGGTCACGGGTGTTGAACCGACTGCACTAAAACCTTCCCCTTCAGGTGCGGTAATGACCTCAGCCATTACTACCTCACCACCAGGTAAGTCAAAAAGTACAAAAATGGGATTTCTTTGATGGGGTGTTCAGATTAGATAACTAAAGGTTCTACCTTTACTCGTTCATTTAGGTTTATCTTTCCATCCTTTGCAGGAGGCAGAAAAGTCTTTTGCCATCTTCCTGAATCCTGCCAGGATCGTTACGTTTTTCTCTTTTAAAGGCGACGATCAAAGCAGTACACTTCTTAACAACACGGGTTGAGTGCCAAGAGTTGGTGGTCCGCTCTGTGATAATTAACAACAATAATTAGGTCAAGTATTCATTTGTGATGTTTTAAATCGTTCCTTGTTCTCTTCACAGATGTATATGTAGAGTTGGTAGATCACCTACATGGACATTTGAACCAAGGCCGCGTGTTTCTTTACTACAACGGCCAATGGGGAAAGATATGTGATGATTCCTGGGACATCCTTGATGCTCATGTTCTGTGTCGCATGTTGGGGTACATACGAGCCGTTGGTCTGGCTAGTTTTGGTGGCGCTAATTCGGGACCAATGTGGTTGGACGACTTAAATTGCACTGGAACCGAACATACGCTAGCAGCTTGTGTTCATGGTGGCTGGAGGATAAGCGACTGTAACCATGGCAAAGATGCCGGGGTGATTTGTGACACCAACCACACAGTTCGAGCAAAAGGTGAGATAAAATCCATTGTAAATCAGGCAAAATACACTAATTTCGAGATTGGTTTAGTTTTTCCGCAGGGAATGCTTTCTTTCGTGCACTGGTTTTATGGCCCAAGTAATCATCGAGAAAACACGGCCCTGTTGTTCCCTTTTATGTAAGAGATGTACCAAATTTAACAACTAGCCTTCGAGTTAAAATGATATCCGCTTAACACAAGCAGAATAAATATCACTTGACCATTGTTTTTTGGCTCCGAAATCTTGAAGATTCTTCTGCTTGAAACAAAAATGCCATTGTCCTAACGATTTTTCATTATGTCGAGGCTTGTTTTTAACCTTACTTTGTTAATGGTTTGTTTCAGATGCAAGCTGCAACTTTGACACGTGGTATTGTCGTTGGGATAATGGCCCTGGTAGCCCCGCATCCTTTAAGTGGACTCGCCAGTTTGGGCCCACACCATCTATTCACACAGGACCATCGCGGGATCATACCTCTGGAATGGGTACACTAGAGTATTCTGTGTCATGGTCCCTTTTAGAGAGCTCAAGTTCTGCGATTTTGACCAAACGTTTTCAATTATTTTGTGATCGTTCCGACCAATATAACTGTGTTCATAATACGGGTGAATGCCAACATTTTCTGTTGCGTGCTCACGTTTTCAACTTCCAGATTTGCAAAGAAAGGGAAGGAAATGTACATATGTTAAAGATGAAAGTGCAGAGAAATTGTTTCAATTTGTTCATTAAACGCTAATTCGTGTTTGCAAGAATCAGTGTATTGCATTCTAGGAGGGAATCCCGCTTTTTCTGTCATTTATGAACCGCACTGTGATGATCTAGTCCTGGGAGATCGAGAAATACTCCTTCTTCAATTTTTCTGGTTTGGAATTTCAGATGCTAAGCTCGTCTTCCGTTGTAGGGTATTACATCTTCACAGAAGCTTCAGGTCGATTGAATGGTAACGTTGCTAGACTGATCTCACCAAAGATACAAAGCAATGGAAATGCTACATGTATGGTGTTTTATTATCACCTCTATGGACAATCCATGGGAAGCCTGAGAGTTAAAGTTCGAGATCGGGTTTTGTGGCAGATTTCAAGAAACCAAGGGAACAGCTGGTACAAGGCGGCAGTTCCCCTTATCTTTGATGGCATATATACGGTAATGACGCCATGAATACTATATTTTTTTGAAATGGATTTGTTGGTCAGTGGGTAGGTGACAACAAACAAATTTATTTCTCAGGAAATGACTCGAAGATTGAACTTGTCCCAAGTCCACTGACCCTTGAAAGAACAGGCAACACCACTATAACCACAAGGCCACTGGCCCTATAACTTCGACATAACTGGTTTTTGAATAGACCATTTTAAAGTTCTGTGCTCAGTTACGACGTCTTTCAATAAAAGTGAGGCTGGAGTTGACCCTGCTTTTATACAAACCTCGTTGCTTTTCCAATGTAAATCATATTGTTGTAATGCTTACGAGTTTCTATTTACATGAGAAGAGCAGTGAGGTTTGTATCAAAACAAGGTCAACTCCAGCCTCGCTTTTATTCAAACGCCTGGTATAAACTGAGCACAGAACTGTAAAATGGTCTCTTGTACTCCAACCCCAACTTTAGCAGAAGGAGAAATTAAACTTCTAAAAACCTTAAAAGATTTATAAGCATAACATACAGAGTTCGTCAATACAATTCCTTGACTCGGTTGACATACCCTTCAAAGAAGACTCCACACAGTTTCCTAACGTCAAGACACGGTTCTATCACGCTTCTCACCACTTTTCTTACACAGTTTCTAAGATAAGATGAAAAACGAAAGGAAAATGAAGCTAGTATCATAATACAAAACAACAGACACCGAAGGGAATGATATTTTAATGATACGTACGAAACAGGCTTGAACCTTTTAACAAACATGGCGCATTTCTTCCAGGAAGTACTTGTAACCGCGCGAAACTGGATACTAATCTGGCAAACTAAACCGCTGGTTAACAAACTCAAACTGAGCACTCATCATCCCTGCGAAAGGTTGTTGTCGGGCTGCAGCTCCGGCCACGAGGGTCACTCCACTCAGACCACTCTTGTAATATTAGAACCTAATCTGTTTAATGTAGTCGTACCAAAAGAATAATCGAGGATGTTCAAGGGACTTTGTATCTTGCAAGAATCATTTTACTCCTGTCTTACCGTCTATTGATATAGGTAACGTTTGAAAGCGTGATTGGAGCTAGTGCGTTTAGTGATATAGCCGTCGACGATGTTGAATTTCAAGAGAACACAGTGTGTGAGAAAATGGCCGAGTCTTTAGGTACGTAAGAGAGTTCCATTCGTGATAGCAAGCTGGTTTGCACTGATTTTGTTATGAACTGTTATTTCCGCTGAAACTTTGCAATATGCCACCGACAACACCGTACCATTTTTTTTGACTATTGCAACTCGTCTTATTAATGTGAACATCACTTGGCTTAATTAAATTTGACTTAAGCGTGCAACAAATTGATGATGGTGACGTTATCTTCATTGAGTTGTGCCAATGCCAGTACTCGTTGGTTTTAACATTTTAAGACCTCTTGCTTGTTAATATTTTATAGGTAATATCAGTATTATCATCTAACCATTCAGGTCGTTTTTATCGTATATCCATTCGTATATCCATATCATCCGCATAGTTGATTTGATGACATCTATCCAGTTATTCCTCCTTTAATGATACCCCCCCCCCCTAATGACAGCCCCCCCCCCCTCCCCCATTCTTCCACAAAATGTCAGCTAAATTCTTCTTTTCTCTCATGTTGTACTTTAAATTGTTTCAACAGCTCCTTCTAAGATCATTTGGATTTCGCCAGGAAGAGAAGTTGAAGTTGGTAACAACGCTACCTTTGTGTGCACAGCCACTGGTCGGCCCACTCCCACCGTTCTTTGGAAGAAAACGAATGGCCGGGTTCTAACCATAAGTCGAATCGGGGCTGCCTTCCTAACATTATTCAACGTTACAGAGATAGACAGTGGAATCTACCAGTGTTCAGCGATCAACGTAGTAGCAAACGATACGAAAACAACTGTGATGAACGTCAAAGGTCAGTACATGTCCTTAGGCCACCCTCGTCGTAGTTACCGTGGCGTCGTCAAGTTTCTTTGATCGGTTATTCTGTACTTTATTTGAAATCATTTATCTTCCTTTTAAGTGGACGTAGCTTCCTTTTCTTTTTCGTAGGAGGACCAAGGGATACCAGTATCATATCCAACGTCTCTTACAATGTGGCTGCTAATGGAGAACATGTTGCTTTGCAATGCTCGTCGAAAGGCTTTCCTCGTCCTGTTTGTCGAATTTACCACAATGGCAAAGAGAAAGGAATCAATGGCAGCGAATATATTGTTCGCAACTTTAACAAACTGGATGAAGGAGAATATACGTGCAACTGCTCCAATGCAGAGGGTGTCGGCCAAGATAAGTTGACCCTTACTTTGTATGGTGAGTACTGAGAACAAAGTTTAAAACCAATGAGAAGACAGGTGTTCTTTTCACAATTTTACTGGAATACTTATGGCCAACGAGATTGAACCAGCAAAATTGGAAAAAAATCATTGGGACTGTTGCCCGTGTGACGTCCTTTCAAATCCTTGTTCAGTTATTACATTTCATGAAGTATCTATGCATTAGGAGGCAGACAAAAAATCTATCCTTAAGACCTCGTTCCCCAAGCAATGTTGAACTGTTTTGAAACTGGGCTAAAAAATCGAGACGAACAAATCTTGAATTAGGCCACTTTCCAAAATACCATAGTACTCTTTTTATGTCCACCCAAATTTTGCATAAGCATTGTTTCCAGTTTCTCTTGGGACTTACAATGGTACCAAGAGAAAACAAGCAAAATTTGGATGGACAAAAAAAAAGAGTATTATGATATTTTCGAAGGTGGCCTATCGACAATGACTACAATAGATAAGATATGTCCAGAACTGCAAGAAATTGCTCATATCCCATTCCCTTTTCTTGAGAAATGCCCAATCCATTTAAATTTATTTCGTTTTATTGTCATGACATCATCTTTTTGCAGTCGTTCATGAAAAAAAGGAACATACAACTCCAAGGAAATTGTTATTGAGGATAGTTATTTTGTGATACGGGCTATAAGTAATAAAAATGTGAAATACTTTTTTTAACCTTCCACAGAATCCCCAAGAATTCATTCCATTTTTCCTCATCATCAACTCGCAAATGAAACGGGCAACTTTGAGCTGTTCTGTAATGTAACGGGAAACCCAAGCCCAACAATAATATGGACCAAAAATGGTGATAACAGCAAAGTATATCCTAGTGGGAAATTTCTGCGAATAGAAAATGCTGACAGGAGCGACTTTGGCTCATACAAGTGCATGGCTGTGAGTTTACGCAAGGAGAATGCTACTGCGATAGCAACAGTTGAGCTAAACTATTGTAAGTCTTTTTAATTTTAAACACCTTTCAGGTTAACTTAACCACTCAACCGCTTCGACTTACTACTGCTGGTTTCTATTTTATGAGTTATTATACCAATTGCATAGCTTTTCGGGCACTCAACTACATTGAGAGCACAATTAACAACAAGCTAATAAGCAAGATATACGTCAGGCGTTATGTACTGCGTTTTGTTGGCTGTTACTCACATGGATTGTAAATGAATTTCTTCATTCTATTCTCTAGATTCACCTATTATTGACTTCATCTCTGGCAACATCACAGTCCTGGAAACGGATATAGACAATGTCACTC
>NC_090881.1:38800977-38820977 GCF_036669935.1 Montipora foliosa
CAATGATAGAGTAATATCATCTGTGCAGCAGCTTGTTATAAAGGACGTGACTCGCTTTGACTCGGGAACATACATCTGCAAAGCCGGAAATGGACTTGGTCTTTCTGCAACGGCTAGAGCTTTTCTTGATGTATTGCGTGCGTATTCTCTTGACGTATTGTCAGTTCTTCTATTGACGTGCTACTCTCAAAATAAATTTTCGCGTGGTTTTCACTTTAGAGTCAAAAAGAATTTCACGATTTGCTGCAAAGACCCTTGCTGAAGGGGAATGTTAGTTAACTTTTTTTTTGCCTCATTAGCACAAACAAGGCTATCTTTTTTTCATCAGTCAGGCGAGAATAAAGTACTGAATATTGAAAGTGCATTGGATACTGATTTGTGTTCTGATTTGTGTTCTGCGACCTCAATTAACCAAAACTTAACTCAGAAAAATAAGCAGAATTTTAAGGTGAGGCTCTGGCCAATCAGATAAGGATTCCTTAGCGCTTAATTTTTCCGAAGGGTTTGTGGTGATGTCATCTAAAACCAACACTTGTTCTTGTGATTATTATGATGATTAAGGAAATGCTAAAAAAAAGCGTTCATTAGTCCAACGTTTTTTAAACAGTCCCTACAGAAACCTGAATATATGTCCCCTTTACTTATAAAATATTTTCTTTTCCCTGCAGATAAACCATATGATACCAGACTAGAGTCTTCAGTCCTAGATAACGTAGCGGTTCTCAACTTGTCATTCATTTTGAAATGCACTGCGGAAGCCCGCCCACCTGTCAAAATATATAGATTTTACCACAATGGAATCCTTGTTTCTGAATCAAGCACTGGTATTCTTAATATCACGCGTGTGACACCAGAGCATAACGGAACCTACAGCTGCATACCTTCCAATGATTTTGGACAGGGAGAAAACGCTTCTCTCAATGTTAGTTTTATCGGTAAGAACAAGCAGACTGCTGCAAGATGGCAAAAAGATACTGCAATCATAAAATTCATTTCTTCCACTGTCAACTCTTGCAATTACAGTCTTCCGCATTAAAGAACCGGAGGCTCGGCTGCTACACGGTAGGTCGTGAGTTCGACTCCGACCGGACCAACACTCAGGGTCTTAAAATAACTGAGGAGAAAGAAATGCCTTTGTAATAAGACCCCCCCCCCCCCCCGGCCCCCACTTTTTTCTCTATGGTGTTGCTTTCTCCTAAACCTCTCCCCCTCCCCTCACACATCCGTGGTCCATATCAACCTAGCCGGAAAAGAGAAAACTGTCCAGGGATGACACAGTGGTGCATTGACAGCACTCTCCCCCCACTAATGTGGCCGGGGTTTGGTTCCTGGTCTTCAGGCGAAATGGGGGTTGAGTTTATTGTGGGTTAATTCTTTTCTCTGCTCCGAGAAGAAGCAGTCTCTAAATTCTAATTCGATCTGGATGCAGGCCCTCTCTGAAAATCACCACCGGGTGAGTGAAGCTTCCTGGGTAAATAGTCCAAATTATTATTATGATTATTAGTATGATTATGATTATTATTATTATTATTATTATGATAATTATTATTATTATTATTATTGTTGTTGTGTTATTATTATTCGCTTATTGCACCCTTGATATTTTCATTTTCTAAGTTTTCAACACCTTTCAAGGATGTTCAGTCAGAGATCTTTATTTCTTGTCCCAGGTCCATGTGGTATTAAACAAGTACACATTTCCTGGTCACCCCTAATCGTAGGAGGCGTGGCTGCTAAGGCAGGAGAATGGCCTTGGCAGGTTCAACTTGGATACTTTGACAACGACGAGAGTTTCCCTCACATTTGTGGCGGCGCCATTTTGGATCGTTATTGGATTGTGACGGCAGCACATTGCGTAAAAAGTCGATTCAAGTTGAGAATGGCTGCAAACTTTAATGTCACTGTGGGTAGGTTGATCTTAACACCTTTTAAATTCATGATCTTCAAGAGTGATCTGCTCGAGAAATATGGGTAATGAGTTTGAAACTCATGCAGACTCTACTTTATTGAGCTACTACTACTGCTGCAAAATCACTCGAACCAAGTCATTCTTACTACCTATCTCCGTGTTTACTTGAGGAGGTAGTAAAATCCAGTCACCATTGATACAATATCATCTCTTCATTTCACCTACCAGGAGTTAGCAATTTCCATCCCAGTCATTGATTTCAGTGGCGAGAATGCATCGTTTCTACAATTTTAATCCTAGCAGTATGGCGGGACAAATTGTAGCACAAACCTAGTTTAATGGCCTGGCTCCTTACAGTCCCCTATAGCTCAGTGGTTGAGCATTCAATGTAGTAATCGCAAGGTCGTAGGTCGACTCCTGCAAAGGAGCACTCGGATTTCTTCCGATTATTCCCGAGTCACAATGCTGTCGCCCCCAAGAGTCTCCTATAGCTCAGTCGTAGGCTCGACTCCTGCAAAGGAGTACTCGGATTTCTTCCGAGTATTCCCGAGTCACGTCACAATGTTCTCGCTCCCGCGAGTCTCTTGTAGCTCAATGTTGCACCCGGCTCAAATCCTTTGGAAATAAAATATTTTGTTCCAAGTATTTCCATATCATTTTAAAAATGCAAATGCAACACACAAAGAACCTCAACCCCGAGAAATTGAACTTGGTACAACATTGAGTTAGCCAAATCGCTCTATGACAGCAGATGAGAAGAAGTTTCTTTTTTCCACGTGAGTCAATGCATATTTTGTTTCCAACTTACATATTTAAATTGGTATCACTGATTATTATTCGAATAAATATACTTTGACCACCAGGGGAACTTCAGAGAGGAATTACAGAAGGAAACGAGCAGAATATTCCAGTAGAGAAGATTATTTTACACCCCAAATTCAACATAACCAATCTTCAAAACGATATAGCCCTCATGAAACTAAAGCGACCCATCAGCTTCAATTCGTATGTGTCATCAATTTGCATACCAGATGTTGACTTCCCCACTGGAGCCGTGTGTTACGTCACCGGTTGGGGAAAACTGGGATCTATCGGATCATTGTCTAAAATACTCCAGGAGGCGACCATTCCATTGTTGCCTCATGGATACTGTAAATTATATTACCAGCACAAGGGAATCAATCATGTCACAGCAGACATGCGCTGCGCCGGGACACCGGGTCAGAGCCAAGGCACATGTCAAGCGGACAGCGGAGGACCGCTGGCCTGTGAGCGTGACGGGCGCTGGTATTTACTCGGCATTACAAGCTGGGCTGATGGTGGTTGCATGGACGAAGGAGATCCTGGTGTGTTTGCCAATACTTTTTACTTAAGGAACTGGATTAAAGAAATCACTACACAGAATACTTAGGACGGATCATATGATAAAAAAGCTTGACATTTATGGGTGATATCATCAGGGGTCAGATAAGAGAGCTGCGTAAATGAAGCCTAAAGAATACAAAGGCCACAACAAAACGAAAAGGTCCCTTCGTCTTGATCGAAAGAGTGATGTTCATCGTTGGAGGAAGAGTGACTTTTCCTCGTCCCCATTCTTTTCGCGCGCTGGTGGCTCCAGCCCCCAAATACTCGCTCGATACCCGAAACAAGTGAGCCAGCTCGCAGGATACAAATTTTTAGGTGTGGATGTCAAAATCCAAAAATGTAAACCATGCAGAAGGGAAAGGAAAGGAAAGGAACCGCTAGAGCCCTAATTGGGGACACTGTAAACCGAAATTAACAATTACTGAGCACAAATCAAGTCGAATGTTGGTTTCTGAGGAGAGGGGAAACCGGAGTACCAGGAGAAAAACTTGTTCGTGTGACATTCGAATACTTGCAGGCTCAGTAGCATACTGAGTAGGTAATGATGAATGTGAGGTACAGCACCATAATTTCATAGACAAAATACCAACATCAGCAATATTAAACAAATAGAGGATATTACATGGCCGCGCGGGGATACGAATTTTATCTTCGAGTGCCGAAAGTACACTTGTACTCTCACATGTGAAAGATAAAAATGATATGCTCACTGCTCGCGGTGAAGATATGGGCATGAGTTTTTAGTAAAAGGAGAAATCCTGGTATTTCATCAGTATCTATATAATAAGCAACAAGAACATTTGAATGAATTAAATAGATTATTGAATAAATCTTACATGTAATAATTATGAAAACAATTCGACTTTCGTTCTCTACGACTGCGATACTTTTGCTCAAACAAAGAAAGACAAACCTATTTGATGAAAAGGCCATTGGAAATTTACATAAAGACTCTACGTGTTTTGCCAATAAAAAAAATCAATAACTATTCCTCGCTATATCAATTTTACAGTGCGACGCGCCTTACCGTGGCCCCCTAACAAGGTTTTTTTTGCAAATTGTCCGCCAATCAGGATGTGTGAATTTGATTAACAGTTACGCCTTCATACAAAGTTCACACAGTTGTAAGTTGAACACCGTTGCATAGGTTGTTGAGTTGACGTATTTACACGTAATTGTCAAATGTGACAGTTGTTGGGTGGCCACGGTAAGGCGCGTTGCACTGTAAAGGCCCACATTCACCCAAAAGTTATTGTGCACCGTTAATGCATTTCGTGTGACACGAAGTTATTCAAATAGCTGTTGTTCACGCGTTCATCAGCAAACATGGCAAGTGTCGCACTCGAGACTACATTTGGCATATCATTAATATATAATAAAACAGTATCGCACCACGTATAGGGAGGGAGGCGCGGTGGCCTCATGGTTAGTGCGCTCGACTCCGGATCGAGTGGTCCGGGTTCGGGGCCTGGCAGGGGACATTGTGTTGTGTTCTTGGGCAAGACACTTTACTCTCACGGTGCCTCTCTCCACCCAGGTGTATAAATGGGTACCGGCGTAATGCTGGGGGTAACCCTGCGATGGACTAGCATCCCATCCAGGGGGGAGTACAAATACTCCTAGTCGCTTCATGCTACAGAAACCGGAGATAAGCGCCGGCCTGATGAGCCTTCTGGCTCGTAAGCGGAGACTTTTACCACGTATAGACCCCTGAGGGACACTAGACCCTAAGTCGGTCCAATACGAGAAAGTTCCATTCACCGTGACTCTCTGATTCCTTCCAGTTAAATAGGAATGAAACCAAGATAGTAATGGATCCTCAATCCCAAAAGATTTCAACTTGGACTCTTGCTTAGCAGGGCATACTGAATCGAATGCCTTTGCAAAATTCAGGTAGATGATGTCACGTTCTTTTCCACGGTCCAATGCACAGCTAAGCTGAGTTAAGCAGGATTTCCCCATTTGGAAGCCATGCTGAAATGGATACAAGAACTCTTTAGCATGCGGGAGAAGGCGCGAAGCCACGCACCGTTAATTCTTGAACTCTGGAGATAACTGGTAGAAGAGACACCGGGCGATAGTTTTCAACAAAATACCTTTTTCCTTTCTTGTGAATTGGCGGAACATTTGCTTTTTTTCCAATCAGTTAACGGAATGCCTTTACTTGAACTCAAGTTGATAATAAACACTTAATAACTGGTCCTGAGGGAAACAGTTAATTTTGTTTCCCGAGAATCTCATGTTCACATTCGCGGGTAACAGTGCACTGTTACCCTCTGACGTTATAGATTTTGCACTGTCGCCCTCTCAGAGACTTTTTGCGGGAAACAGTTTTATTGTTAGATGTCATGTGACCTCGAAGTAACCAATGAGAGCGCGCGCTGCCGGGGGAAAACATTCAGCTGTATAACAATCGCTGTTATACAATGTAGATGGAGCTAGAAACTCTGCACGTCCTTTCAACACATTGGTTGGTAATTTGTCATGTCCAATAGCCTTGTGAGTATCTAAGGAGCGAAGAATGTCCGTTATCTCATCAAATGTCACTAAAATGTGAGATAAACTGCTACTAACCTCCTACTTCCTCACAATAGACTAGTTTCGAATTGTGCAGCAACAAAAGAACGGAGTCGAGGTTCAGGGGAATAATTAGCATTTTGTTTTGTTCAAAACAAAGGAAAATGCAAATTATTCCCCTGAACCTCGACTCTGTTCTTTTGTTGCTGCACAATTCGAAACTAGCCTATTTGAACAAACATATAACAAGAATTACCGTCACAGTACCCCGTTTTGCTATCTAAGGTTATTGTTTTTTTTAAATTGTAGCTAAGTACACGTATGGGAGTATACGTGGCAAAACAGTTCATTCCATTGACTCCGATAAATGCTTGTGTGATTGACAAAGGCAATTACCGCGTTCGAAAAACACTAGAATCTTGTCAAACAGCTACAACCGTCGACGCGGAAAACAACTCAAAACCGTTGCCTAGGTAATACTCTATTTTATTGTAATTAGACCTCATTTACATTTTCATCTCTCAGCTTTTTTCACTCTTCTTTTTGTGTTCTATTTTTCTAAAAATATTTTCTCACACCTTTTCGTATATATTTCCGTTCGCACGCTAACTTTTTCATTCGTTAAAGGCTATAGACTGATAGCCTGTTTTTAATCTTTTTTTTTAACCATAGAACGTTTTTTTCACTTTAATGTCTTATCCTGGTTACAGCTCTATTGTTACTAAGAAAACTCTTCTCGGTTTTACCCGCGGGACCGATACTTTTTGGCCTTAAAGAAGAAAATGAGAATACGAGAGAATTTTTCAAAAAAATATGGAACCTCGACATCCATTCGACTTCGCTAATTAAACCTTCTCGAGACGAACTAATCCCGTTTGTTACATATCCAAATGTTAACTTCAAGTGGAGCCACCTTGATGGAGTCTGCGAGTCATCCATTCGACTCCGCTAATTAAAGTTACTAGAGCCGATCTAATCCCGTTCGTTGTATGTCTAAATGTGAAGTGCAGACACATTGATGGAGTCTGCGACATCCATTCGACTCTACTATATAGACTTGCTCGGAGTCCAATTAGGCATAGTCTCATATGGAATGAATAAAGTACGGTGGCCCACAAGGGAAATGCTGCAAATTCAAAACAATACAATACATACACTGTACTTAATTGACCACTCCTCATAGGGGCTTTTCAGGACCAATGAAACACAATCACAACAGAACAGAACATTCGACAACAACTGTCAAGAATCCCAACTGGCCGAAGGCAAGCTAGTTGGCTATTTACAAGTGCAGCTGAGAAGTTGAACCAGGGACATACAGGAACACATTCAAGCAGTGGTCAGTCCCTTGAACCTGGGATTTCCGGATCTCAAGGCAAGTGCACTAACCAATGGGCTGCACTGCCTCCCAATGGAGTTGCTGTAAACAAAGGATTGCTGCAAATAAATATCTAGTAAAGTGTGCGTGCACACTGAAAGAAGGAGGAGGACTTGGTACAGCTATTCCCAGGGACTTCTCGTGGGAATCTCCGAAGTCGCCCTAGTTTTTTCGTGGGTTGTTCAACGAGTGTGTCAAAAATGTTCTCCTTTCCTTGCGGTGGCGAGTATCCATCAGCCGCAAATTGCTATCAGTAGACTGTGGAACAGGACTCCAAGAAGGATGACTTGAGTGCAGTCGATGACAGTGGAACCGGTTCGACGTATTCCCGGTCTAGCCTGCAAATACAGCGGCCTCTCATCGCTCCCGGCTGGTCAGGCAGGGATTCAGTTGCACTGACATTCTAGCAGTTTAAAGCAAGTAAAGAGGAAGATACGAGGGGACACTTTCGGAGAAAACGATTGGCGAAGAGACCAAAAACTTGCTCATTAACCAGACAACTCGGATGTAAAGATCAAAATGGACTCCTTTTAAGTTTTTCCAACAAATAAACAATGGCGTCGTTAGGATATCCCCGATGGAAATAATCCATTAACAGATACTCTGTAAACCGTTGTTTATTGTCCACAGAACCTGTCACTTCATTCGAGCTCTGTCTAACATGCGGTTGACGGACATTCCCCCACACGAAAAGCAATTCATTTGAATTGAAAATTCGTTAAACTTAACCCAAGAAGAATCTCTTACTGTAGCGGCTTCGCGCTCAAAATTCAAAATCCTGTGAGACAACCCTGGGGAGAGCTGTACCGAGTCCTCCTCCTTCTTTTAGGGTGCGCACACACTTTACGCTGTATATTTATTTGCAGCAACTTTTGTTTTAATAGGCCATTTCCGAGTTCATGTCTGCCTCATCATCAAAGCGAGTCTAAGTGCGAAGTCTTTGTGATGGTAATTAGTTCTACTTTACATATGAGTGAAAACTAATTTTCATAAGAAAAACTTCGCACTTAGACTCGCTTTGAAGAGGAGGCAGACATGAACTCGGAAATGGCCTATTTGCAGCGAGTGCATTGAATTTGCAGCAACTTCGTAACTTGCACATTGTCACTTGTGGGCCACCGTAATAAAGAGATGATGATGATGATCATGATCATCATCATCATTACTGTAATCGAGTTGCACGTGTTTCGAAATGTTGCAGCCTGCTCCAGAACCTTCGGATAACGTTGGTGCAGAGAAAACTGGCGAAAAGTATAACGAGCGGGAAACAAAACCAGATGACAAATTGGGCAAAAGAACGTGATCCAGCTTTTCCTCCACGTCTTCTCTTCTTTCTTTCTTTCTTTCGTTTTTCGCGCGTCGGTTTTTGCTAACTGCCCACTGTAAGACTGAAACAACTTTATGTCTTATGTTCCGCGAATTGGCTAAAGTAGTCTTCCTGTGTCGTTTTCGAGAAAAAATGGAGCCAAAGTTCAAGTAGCACGGGGGAGGAAGTAGAGAAAACAGCTCTCCTTTTCACTCGCGTTTTGGCTACCTCCCGCTCGCGCTCCATTTCTCTCCAGCACCTGGTATAGGCGTACCTGTGTTGCAACAAGTATTCCACTAGGTTTGTGTCAATGGTGTCCAGGCTGAACATTCGGCTGCTCACTCCAGCCCCATGAAACAGGACAACTGGCCGCTTTGTTCCTCCATTGTACCGTGTCAAGGCTATTTCAAACTGTGACACAATAGTGAGAGAGTTTTTTGAATCCTTAGTTCTCAACGAAAGGAGGCTAACAGTGGTTTCCAGCACTATCGAGAATTTTTAGTTAGCGATGAGAACCGTTCTGTACCTGAGTGAATTTTGCCGTGGTTAAGTAAAGATTACCTTACCTTACCTTACCTTACCTTACCTTACCTTACCTTACCTTACCTTACCTTACCTTACTCGAAAACAAACTCGGTGAACTCCATTTTTTATTACCCGGTAGCACTCATTACATTAGCATAAAACGTTTTGCAAAGTTTAAAAAAAATGTGAGAGAATCCCTTTGTACATTTTTCCAGAACATTGCAAAATGTTGCATCTCAATACGGCAACGGCAATGGCAACCTATGATGTCAAGAAAATTATCACAGCTTACATGGATTTATTAGCCAATGCTTGGGCAATACCACTATTGTGGTCAGTATCAACTGATAAAGAGTGGCAGTATTAAGCCATCAACGTATACATGTACATGCTGTAAGTGCTGGAAACCAGGTATCAGCCACCTTCGTACATTTTCTAAATAGTTTGGAGAGCTATTATCTCAGAACGACCTTCAAAATAATGAAATAAATAGGCACGTTCTTATTTGTAATGCTTAATATCTTATATTAAACTGCAATTTGCTGTGCGCGTTTGTGAAGGGTTAATTAAGAAATCCATTGGATAATACGTACATCTTACAGAATAGTGAAAATAATAATAATCCATAATCAGTAACACTGCATTCTCAATTTTAATCTCTTCAAAAGGGAGCCATGACAGATGGTTCAGTGATTGCATGTAGCTCACCTTGTCCTCAGTGGGGCATTTGTAGACTTTAGGGACACAGCAGTGAAGATTCAGGGGTCTTTTCTTCCTGGGCGAAGCTTCAGAATTGAAATATACATCACATAACCACGTTGGGCCATAAACATTCCAGATAGTTTTGGCAAAGAATCAGCTAAAACGTGTCGTCCACTCCAACTTCTCAAGTGTGCCGTTTGTGTTTGTGATCTCCATTGTTGCAAGTTGCTTCGCAAAGTTTGGTGTGGTTATGTAAAGTGTGGCTTTACCCAGGGGCTCCATCTGGCTGTTTTGGAAGATTTTAACAAACAAAGTAAGTTGTAGTGCAGACCCGTTTCCCCAAAGTGGTCCTTGCGGACGAATTTGACGCCTTCAACTTCAAAGTAAAACTTTCTGCCAAAGTCCCCTGTGAGAGTCAATATCTTGTACATCATTTCTTTGGAGTTCACATGGTTTTTGCTGGTACTGAACAGCTGAAAGTGACCTGTAGTATGGATAAAAAGGATGGCTCGTCATCGCTTCAAATGTAAAAAAAAAAGGAGAGGTCTGATATCAAAAACAGGCTTGCAACAGTTCAAGACAAAAAAAGAGATTATTCTCAAATAAAAAGTTGCCTTTTGGCGTCGAACATCACTACACACACCTTTATGTTCAAAGCAATTTACTAATGGGTGCATTTTAGAAAGTTAAGATAATAAGGAGAAATTCAAATCAATTAATGACTGGCATTGATTTTCAAAGTACTGCCTTTTTTTGTACTCACAACTCTCTACTTTATACTTACAGTACTTGTGTTATCCATTTGGAAACCTTGTGTTATCCATTTGGAAACCTTGTGTTATCCATTTGGAAACCTGGAAAAGAAATTTCATACATGTAGGTTCTTATGACTAAACATCTTCCAGGAGTCCACATGACCAAACCATGCCGTCTGAAGCCAAATAGCTAAAATGGAGGTTGTTCTCAGGGTCCGCTATGAATAAGACAAAACGCCGTAAACGAATATTCAGTCTGATAAGTCAACTAAAGACAGCAAGAGGCACACCACACAAGCTACACAGGATGGCCAGTGCCTTGTAAACACATGCTTACAGCTACATGTATTTTATCATTGGAGTGGTAGTCATACACAAACTGAGCTTTTTAATCCTTGTTTGGGACTCATAATCATGATAAAGACCCCCTCCTCCCAGGGAGTTAACACTCACTACTCCCTCCTTATAAATTCAGCTTTGCGCAAACGTACCTTCAGAAACTGACTGTGGAGCAGAGGGCATGTCACTGTTCGTGACATTGTTGTTGAGTGCGATGGATCACAGTTGAGCGTGCGTTCAACATCATGAGAATCGATGGTGAGGGTCAATTCACATGGTGTTTGCTTTGCATTGTTATTTGATGGTTCATATGTCATGACCATCTTCTCTTTGAAGCAAATCCTTGGCTTTTCTTTCACAAAGCTAGTCTTATCTGTGAACAACAAAAGGTGCATGTTTGGTCAGCTCACACTACAGTGTACATTCTCTTCGCACTTCAGTATAACACCTTAAGGATACTGCTTTTAGCAACAAGTAAACCTGCTACCGTAATTTGAGTACTTGTTAAAACTGAAAATAGATCCTGATTATACATCTTTGTCTGGTGTACCTGACCCACCACCAAAACATAAACTGGGTGAAAAAGAGGGACAGTACCTTGTGTTCACTGGATTGTTGGATAATGCAATTTCGAAGTTTTGATTTGCTTACTTAGCAGGAAAATCAGCACTGACCCTCTGGTCTTTCTTGCAAAGTAAAATCAGCAAGATCCAGGGATTCTCTTTACTTTTAGTAAAACTTGAGTATCAGGCCTTCAATATCAGGTGGAGTGGAGAAAGCCTGGTTCTCAGGTTACCACATTTTTAGTTTAAAAATTCATCCATCCACCTTAAAAGTAGGCTCATTAACGTTGCATGGCAAAAGCGCTCACTCATGACAATTAGAAGACATAAAAATGCTAAAGTTAGAATCAATGATTAATTTAACAATGTACAGTACACAAGAAAACAAAGGCAAAGCAGTCAACTGAAAGCTTCTTATAAGAAAAAAACAAAAAACAACAACAGCAACAACATTCATTGCACTAACTTTCCAGGTGGTTTAAATGTGTCATTATAAGTCGATGTGCCACCCTTTTCTCTCAGCAAGAAGCTGCATACTGCGCTCAGCCAAGCATGAAATGGTCAAAGTTGGATTAAAACCCACAGCAGTTGGAAGAATTGCACCGTCCATTACATACAATCCCTCTAGAATCTGGTCAGAATCACCCGTAATGACACATCAGAAAACAAAGATTTATCAAAGATCATTAAGAGGAAAAACTATGTAACCTGGTTTGTAGTCTGGTCTGGGGCCTAAACCTACAACCTCCCACTCAGCAGTCTGGAGCTCTTACCAACTGGGTTGAGTTGGCACTGATTTTCATAAATGTATGTTGCTTAACCATCAAAGACTTGCCCAGTATGGCTGATGACAGCGGTTCAATCTGATTGCCCCATGGGACAGCCAGCAAGAGGATGAGCTGAGACAACACTCTAGCCAAGAGGATGAGTCCATCATTAGGGTTCTTTACAAAAGTCCCTTTCAGGCCTTTGGTGGGCTTTTCTATTGCATGGTTCACAACCAGAAAGTTCTTCTCAAAGCCAACTCTGTCCCAGGTGATGTCAACACTGACATTGCTGCGGTTGCAAGAGAAGATGCCACTTGCATTGATCATCGTGGCTCATGCACAGAAAAGATAGAGTATTGTCAATCCCTTTACCTCTCAATTCCTAATCACAAAAGATGAAGATCAAGAGAACACTCACATCAATTCTGTTGAAAAACTTTAAATATTAGCAGATCCACAAGAGAAACAGTGAGAGCTCCCTGAGTACATGAAAGTTTCAGGCGAAACATACATGAAAGTAAGAGACGTCACTCTTCACAACTTTCATCCTCATTTGGCCCAGGTTTTATTTTAAAACATGGAAATAACATTAAATATTTATATTTTCCTTACTTTCACTCTTTACACAAGAAGGCACGCACATGTAAGGTCATGAAATAACGTTAATAAAAGTGTAAAAAAAAAGATATCATTTTCACCTATTTTCCCTTTTTACATTCCCACACACCATCATTTTCATTAGTTTCCACTGACAAAGGCTTGCAAACAACACCTGGAAACCAGCAAAACAAATGATGTCATGAAATCCAAAATGTTATTTCCACGTTTAAAAAATGCAATTTGGAATTTACAGTGAACTCCCTCAATGTGGACAAAGCGGACACCCATCTAAGGCAGACACTTTCACCTAGCCCCGGGTGAATTGGCCAATGCTGGCTGCATTCTCTGTAACAATTAAAACTCCCTCTAAGGCAGACACCAAGACCTGGTCACAAAAGTTTCCTCCTAAGAGCGTGTTTGCCAGTAACAGTCATTATTTCTAACAATTAAGGGTCAATCTACTATGAGACTTGAGGTGTCCTTTAAGTAGTTTCTTACCTGCCAAGCCCTTTCCAGCACTTCCTCTGAGCAGTACTTTCAATTCCAATCAGTTTAGCAGCGACCATCAGTCCAACAGACTAGGGCCCAGAGAGGACAGATGGTGGGCTTCCATTCTTCAATTAATTGTTTCTGTCTGTCGTTTTTCAGAAGTCCATTACTTACTTTTTTTAAATTAGGTTATTCAGGGTCCCAGTGGTTTTACTTTCTTGCTTTCGGTCATGTGTTTGGTTGTTGGCCCCATTGAGTTTGCTGTTTTTGCTCTATTTTAGCGGAAACCCAGGGGGTCTCTGTTTGTGAAGAATCACTTTCCTGGCTGGTTGAGCCCTCATTCTCTTGAACGCGGCAACAGCTTGGTAGTGAGTGAATTGCCCCTGCACCAATAATGACTTGTGTTGCTCTTATGGTGTCCTTCTCAACTTTAAAACTGCCTTTCACACTTGACACTTGTATTTGACCATCCAGTTACCAGTAGGTGCCTTAGTAAACAGATATGACCTCTACCTTATAAAAAAGAAAAATTTCCATTCACAAAGTGCACATGAGGTAAATCAATCAGAACCAACTGGACAGAAACCAACAAAGGGAAGGTTTGAGAGGCGTGAATGCCCAGACTATTAAATGTTTCCTTTTATCTGTCATAATATCAACAATTATTAAAAACTGAATCATTGGATATTGCAATCGCAGAGTTTTGATTGGCTTATTGGCCATGGGATTTGATGCAGCAATTACATGATGCTTGACAAATGGTGGCCTATAATTTAAGATTTATTGATACATACATGTATAGTTTGCAGTTCTTTACATTAGAAGAATTATGAATTAAATATTTCACTAGCTGTTTGATGGATATGAGACGACTACAGTGTATATAGCAAACTCTACTTCCTGTAACATCTGTAACATACTTGGTTGGATATCTAACATCTCATATGATTCCAACCATGCCAATGCATTCTCATGGAATAATAATAGTTAAGCATAAATATATCAACAAGTGAAAGTGTTTCATCAGAAAGTCCAGCACCAAATCAATGGTGAGCTTATGTAGAAGGATGCCTGTGGAAAGGTGCATTGTAAGATAACAGAAGTGGGCTTATCCAGCTAAGCAGCTTAGGGGGACGATGGTAAGAGTCTTGTGTGACCAGCAGATTCACAGAGATCTCCCCACCTGAATGAATTAAATGAGCATTTTCTTCCACACTTAGCATAAATTAGCATTCTTGTTGGCATTTGCAATGCGTAATTATAAATAATGACCAGAGGTAATGCAGAGTCCACACTTGTAACACAAGATTAACTTGCCATAGTAACAACATAGGACAAAACAAGGTCACAGGAAGAGTGGTTTCATCAGTTTTTCAGCTTCAGGGTGTTATGGAACCAACTCTGATAAGAAACATGGAACAAATTGATTGTGTACCTTACCCACGGAGGATGTTAACTCAGGGGACACTTCTATAGAAGCAGACTGTGTGACTTCACTTTGAGACATAAAAGGTTCTGGTGAATAGACCATTTTACAGTTGTAGCTAAGTTTAATACCAGGCCTAAGAATGGAGTCAAGGCTGCAGGTGACCCTGTTTCGATACAAACCTTTGTGCTTTTCTAATGTTAATGTAGAGTAATTAGAATTACAACAACATGATTTATATATGATAACAGCAGTGAGTTCTGTATCAATGCAAGGTCAGCGGAAGCCTCACAACCATTCCCAGGCTGGTCACTGAGCAAACAACTGTAAAATGACCTATTAGTACTAAAAAAGTCATATTTTAAAATGCAAATGATTGAAAGACTATTGTCCCGTTTGTGAAAGGTTTTAGAAGTGTGAATTTGTAGTTATGCCTTATTATTAATAATGATGCATAACTTTATATGATGATTCAATCTCCACAACTTATTTGCATTTCTTTGCATTAGACAACAGATAAGTGTTTTACTAACTGAGCAAAGGTTCCTAATAAAATCTCCAAACAGATATTAAAGAGAGGAGTAAAGAGGGGTGCTGTGCACATTTCATGGACATAACGCATGACACGTCGCGAAAAGCATATTTAAACTGGTCATGAAAATTAAAAACACTTATTAATCATTAATTACCATATCACGAAAAAACACCTCCCCCCTCCCCCTCCTCATTAAATGCTGGGTTGCAAACAGCTCGCGTATACTACAAACGCAAAGAAAGCACTCTCGAATTCCAACTGAGCCTTAAAAGATTCACAGTTCACTGGGTTTTAAGTTTGTATTTTCAGAGAATGGTTCACGCAAATTAAAAGCACTTACAGGGTAATCATTTATCGTATCATGCAAGAACCCTTCTCCCCTCATTAAACACTGGGTTGCAAACAGCTTGCATACGATACTATAAACGCAAAGGAAGTGTTCTCAAATTCCAGCTGAGCCTTAAAATCGATGAGTATCCTTTCCTCAGGACAAAAAAAGACTTTAAGAGTAGCATAATCGATACAGATATGATGGTAATGAGCATAAAGTGTTGTGCTAACTGAGCAAAAATTCGAATAAATATCTCTGATCTTAGTAATGCTGAGTTGCAAACAGCCTGTGTGGCTTGCACGACTCTCACCTCCCAAGCTATAAGAACATGTCGAACAACTCAAACATTTCGCATCCCTTTCACGTAAAAGCTTCAGCAGTAGCCACATGCAGTCATAAAGAAGGCCAACCTATGATCGGTGTATAATGGTTCTTAGTAGACAGGAGAGCTGAAACTTGGAAAACAGCGGTTTGCTGGTTTTTTTAAGCTCTACAACCCGTTTCCATGCTGACCAAGCATCTGCAGGCAAGGAGTCTTATTTTTTATATGCTGCACTAATAAAGTAGTTTTAAACAAAACTGGAGTGTTTTTGAGTTTCCATTCTGTGGCTTGTTGAATTTGTGTCATATCCACTTTAATCATACCTGGATGGTATGTAAACTGACTAGGTTTCTTATTATTGCAATTTTAAAAATTGATAAATTTGTACAAGTAACTTAACTCTTTTAAGAGTTAAATTACATGTACAAATTTATCAATTTTTAAAATTGGGTTAAGAGAGTTAAGAGGTAAGAGTTAAGAGTTAAAACTCTTAAATTTTAACTCTTCATGACTCATTGACTCATTCATACTTTTCTCTCCATATATCCAGGCAAGCACAATGTAGCCTATAGGTGGGCCAGTGTCAGCCACCATGTCAAATTTTAATAGTGCTTTTGCTTCCCTTTAATCAACTTTTCAACTAAACTCCAGTGACAAACTTGGGCTAGGTTTCTCAAAGCAACCATAATATGCCAGAACTGACCAGAAAAAAGAAAGATCCTGTGTGCCAAATATGGAACTGACTACTCTTACTATCATAAATTGTATTTTTTATTGGAAGAAACATGACCAAGCAAAGAGATCTGTGGTGGGGAACCTTGCTTTATAGTACCTATATGCATGGGAGTTTAAATTCAGTACCCACTTCTGTGAATATCTTGGCACCGTGGGCCTTGGCATCAGGTAAATGTTCAGTGCTGCCCTCACAGCAGTTTCCACAGGCAGTGCACTTAGGATGTAGAACTCCAACATGATTGGATGGCGTGTCCTCAAATGTTACGCATACATGTGGAGGAGGTTTATTAGCTTTAATTCTTGTCAATGTCTTCAATGTCGAAGATCTTGAATGCATACTTAATACCATGAATTTTATCCAGTGTGGGGTAATGATCTGGATAGGGTGTGGGTTTAATTCATCTCCACAAAATGCTTTCGGTCAGTCTCTGTTTTGTAAGTTACAACTGTACCAAGATCTTGCTTCAGTTCTGTGGGCCATAATGGGTCACCAAACACCTCAGGATCGCCATCCGTGCCAAAGAATGATTATCATAGTTCATCAAGTAACACTGATGTGTTTAAGTCAGCTTCAAGTATCCAAGACAAGATAGATCAGTTCACTAAAAATGATGTCAAAGATAAATGAAAAAGAGAATAAACAAAGTGAAATTATCACATCCTTCCCTAGTCTCTGTCTCTAAAGAGGGGAGAAACAACAGAACTCTCACTGTCAGAAATCGTAAACGAAGAACCTGAAAAAAAAATTTGCACAAAAGAAAGACAAAGGAAACTGTGGAATTACGCAAGCACAATATCAAAAACCTCTCAGATACACAGCTAAGCACAGAGCAGACCAATTTGCTCTCGCGAGGTTTGAAATTTTTTCTGGCACCTGTCATGAACGAAAACCAGATAAGGTGCCAACTATTTTCAACCAATTTGCTGGAGGAATGCGCCTCCAGTTCATCTACATGTACCATGATAAAGACAGTGAACCACGTGACATCTGTTTCATGCAAAATTGAGTTGGATTCCTCGAAGTCAAAGATCTGTTGCATTAGAAATTTATTTGGAAGAAGTAAAAATACAGCTTGAAGAAATTCCTCCCTCCCCAACCCAAGGGAACGTCTGGCACTCAAAGAACTCATTCGAAATAAAGGCATAATCCTTAAAAAGGCAGAACAACTGTCATAACGAACAGGGAAGACAAACTAAACAAGGGCCAGATACAACTAAATGTAAAATATTAATGACATGCATACATAACTACCAAACTCTAGAAAAACCAATGGATAGAGAAACATGCCAAACAGTAAAACACCAAGTGTTACTTCGCTTTACCAAAAAGGGTACATTGATAATACAACATTTACATGTAAATGGTTTAACCAGATGCCGCATCCGCCAAGAATTCCAATCTTCTATGGAAGAGATATATTGACGATGTGTTTTCCCTTTGGGACACGGGAAGAGAAGAAATGGACCACTTTATTAAGCATGACAACTCTTTTCACCCTACAATCAAATTTACTACTGAAGTTTCTCAGGCAGAGATCACATTCTTGGATACAACTGTCTACAAAGGTGGAAGATTCGCAAAGGAGTCAATCCTCAACTTGCGCACCCACTACAAACCTACTGAAACATTTCTGATCAGTACACATACTACAACAGTAGGTTTGTTAAAGGAAAAGCTCCAAGACTTGTTAGAACAAAGTCTTCCAGAGTCACGCTTGAAGAGAACATTGAAAATTCAAATCATGCCTAATCAATAGAGGTTACCCGCCCAACAGGGCAGGCAACTTCCTCTCAGATGTTTTTTTGTTAATAGAAAGAGAAAGAACAATTTCAACCAGCTTTGAAAGGCTTAAAGAACATGTACTATTTGGCAAATGGTATCTCAAAAATTCAAGGAACCTCACTTGATCTCTTTTCAAAACGGAAAGCAAAACTGAATGGACACATAGCAGGAGTCACGTTGGTCTGTCAAACCCATTTTACAAAAGAAAATAAATGATTTCTGCCCCGGTTGGTTTCACAGCAGCCATAGGCTACGATTAAGAAAACTGACCCATTTCCAAGAGTGCGAAATTAACAAGCCCACGTTTACTGCCATTATGTATACAATAATAAATTAATTTATGCCACAGTTTTGAAAACAATAGATCAAATCGGCTAACTCAATGTTGTACCCAATTCAAACCCTTTGGGAATAAAACGTTTTGTTCCAGATATTTCCATTTCATTTAATGTGAATGCTACATTTTAATGCAAATTAATATACACAAAGAATCTTATTAAACCCCGGGAAATTTGAATTGGGTACAACATTGAGTTAGTCGATTAGGTCCATCGGCTGTCACGAGAGAAAGTTACACAACGACTTTTCTAGAAAGAAGAAAAGGACCAAGAATATCAGAAAACGTTGAACGCACCTCCTCCAAATGGTCCTTGTCATTATCCAACACAACCCCGAGCGCCATCTTCGAGAGTTGCAAACGGCTTTGGGATCGATATCAAATTGCTGGTGATTTCGCAATCTGATTGGCTTATATTGCCGTTATCAATATACGACGCTGCTGCGTCAAAGTGTCACGCAATGCCGTTTAAGTCGCAATCGCAAAGTTACAACTCGCAATCGCAAGTTATAAGTCGCGATCGCAAGTTATACTTGCGATGAACAAAACTCGCGTGTCCCTTATGGGCCACCGTAGAGTTGTCAACTCAAATCACATGTGTAAGGTACAATATTATTACAACCACCTTAATTCAAATGAGAATATTTAAATTCTTAATAACATCCGAGACAATCCAATAGGACTGTATATGGCTGGGTAGTGACGTTTCCGCCTTTTCCCACCCCTCTCCTCCTCAAACCACTGATCTGGCCGCTCCGTCAAGTTGACACACTATGAGAACACTTAGCAGTAACGCGATCCACATTGAGCACACTCGACAGAATTACTTAACTTACTCTGAGTTGCTGCTGAAAGTCGACTGAATTCAATCAAATATTACAAAAAATGTATAGGGAACTTTGCATTTACCAGTGCATGGTATTATAGAACAAAAAGACTGAAATTATGCTGCTGAAGAGAGCGTTTCGCTGAATACTGTAGTTGTTGATCGACCCGGAAGTAAAGAAGAAATTTCTGCCGTTCTTTCTCAATTCATGGCTACAAAATATGAATTGCCAGAGGAGGCTAATGAGGAATTGATAAAGACACTAGGAAAGGAAGTGGAGATGAAGACTTTCAAAACAAACGTCCCCATGGAACTGGACAACAATGGTTCAAGGGAATTCGTCAAATTTATTTGTGTTGGAGACTATACGGGCGGATTTCGAGCCAAATGCATGTTCATTAATGACTATCTCCAAAATAAACCTCTGTCGAAGGGTTGCATATATCCACCCACAATTGGTGCAGATTTCGCCTTAAAAATAATTGAAAAG
>NC_090881.1:38825977-38830977 GCF_036669935.1 Montipora foliosa
GATTTTCTAGTTAAAGTAATTTTCAGTGTTATCATACACGAACAGCCATGCAGTCAAAAGGCACTTCTCGTGCTGGCATATACAATGTGATTTGCGAGACCCGCATATACGTGCATTTTAGCGCATACACGCGCATTTTAGCACCAGTATACAGTCAACTCTCGTTATAGCGGACACCCTCGGGACCACGATTTGGTGTCTGTAATAGCGAGAGTCCGTATGTAATAGCGGGGTGCGTGAAAATTTTTATTTTAAACCATATTTACAGAAGGGGGTCACAGGTGTGTTCATTTTCATTAACTCCAGTACTTTTTCAGACCCGTTGTCGCACGCAAAGAGCGTCAGAACTTTATTTACAAACAGAACAACTTAACAGAACAGGAGTTACGTACCCTTTGTGTACAGTACTAAGTACGTAAAAAACAGTCATCGTAAGTTGCAGCAATGTCCATCATCGTTTTGGTTTCCTACTGTACTGAAGTACAGTAACCTACATTTCTAAAAAAAAATTATTTTCGAGGAAAAGCCTGAACATCAGCTAGTGATTGCATCAGCTATCACATTGCCTTGAAATATCGTTGCAATCGGCTCTGTGTACGTCTCCTTTGAATTGCAACTTCCCCCACTTTGTCGCCAAGGAGACTAAATTCATTAGCAACTTAAACTCCCCTCTATGAATAAAAAAAGCAGAAAAAATAGACTTGATATGTGTGCAAATTTTCCAAGATGCTGCTCAGTGTCCACTATAACGAGAGAGAAAACAATAAAATTGTAACGTTGGGACCGAATAAAGTGTCCGTAAGTCCGTAATAGCGGGAGTTTATTTCAGTCAAACGTCTGTAACTTTCGCCGGGGATTTAGCTGCTGTCCGTAATAGCGGGGTGTCCGTAATAGCGAGGTGTCCGCAAGGCGGGAGTTGATTGTATATGGGCCTTTGTAGGACGGGTATATTTGGGCATTTATTTCGCATATCCCAGCGCTTAAGTTTACGCAAATATGTGGCAATTTAAAAACGCGTATATACGCGATCTTAATAGTCGTATATATTGGTTCAAAGACCATACGTACAGTATTTAAACAAGTATACGCGGCAGAAAAACCCGCGCATACCCTGTCGTAATTTTGAAACGAAAGGCCAACCATATAGAAAAAGGTTTTCCTTGCATCTCTAATATTTACGAAAGAGAGGGGGGAGGGAAGGAAGGCGCGTAGTTGAGGAAATAAGATATTTACCCTGATCCGCAATGGCACTGCCTAAAACCTTAGGAAGTCCGATAATGATTTGGCTCACCAGAAATCCAATACTGAGCACCTGGAAAAGAGCTTCTCTTATCGTAGTGCCAAATTATGGAATTCTCTTTCTCTTAAAGAAAAGGCAAAAAGCAGTAAATCCCTTGGGAAATCTCTGCGTGCGCTCGGCCCCACAGGTCTCAATAGCATCAGATCTCATTTTGGATATGCTACATATTACTTGCTGTATCTATGTTAAACACTACACGGCTTTCTTAGAAACCAATTCTGTGTAATTGAAGAAACTCCTTTTCTTTTCTTGTCTTGAATCAAGCATTATTGAACTGCCAATTTAAACTTCTTTATAATTCAGTTGAAATTTAAGACTTACGTTCAGAGGTCAGAATCAGGTGAACTCCAGGTAAAAACCTTAAACAATTATATATCAAAATTGCAAATATCAGCACCCTGCACACAACCCCACCCCGAAAACTAGAACGATTAAATACAAAAACCACAACAAACGTCGTGTTCTAAAACATTTCTATGTTTTACTTTTTTGTCACGATCAAAGGAGGAAAGCTGTTAATCTTAACTAGTGGCGAAAAATTGTTTTTAATATAAAGAAAAGATTGCAATGCATCTAGTTGTCGAAAAATTCTAAATTTAGAGCCATAACCTTCTTATATTTCTTCTACTAAGAACCGTTACTATTATTTTTTGACTTCCTCCTTTGAAAATTCAATAGGACCATTTGGTCTTTAAACTGAGGGCGCGCCCATTGAAATCCCCACCCCTTCCCCTCAATTGACCGTTCGGATGGCTCTGTTTTGACTAACACTGGAGAGCTGAGTTCAGTGACGCACAGAAAGTTTCATCGATGAAATGATGTATGAATTGGATCATATATATGAAATGCGGATATGAAATCAAATGAAGCTCTGATCCTCGCAGTTATCAACGCAATTTTTGCAATTGCGTAAAGAAGACTGAAAAATTCAGGATTTCAACGGGGTTTGAACCCATGACCTCGCGATACCGGTGCGACTTATGAAGCCACTGGCGTTGCGAGCTGGTCATTTGTGGGTTCCAATGTTCCCGTAAGGGATGAATCAACCATGAAATGATATATGAAATGGATATATAGAATGATATATGATATATACCTCTTACTAACCGAGTTTGAGGTCCGTACTGTAAGTTACGGACCGAGTTTTAAATCAACCGGAAAAAACGAGGATCCGTAACTTACAGTACGGACCGAGAAAACGAGGTTAGTAAGATATTTATTATATCTCTGAGGTTAACCGGCGCGCGGGCAAGGAAACTAGTCAAAGTGAAGCGGAAGGTTGAACTGCCACAAAGAATGCCGTGCCAAAATCCCAAAAACTAAATCTTCTTGGCTGTTAAGTTTGAAATAGTTGCTTGGAAGATTCAAACAGTTTTCAGTACAAGTTTATGCAACAGAAATGACATGAAAAACTCTCGCTAGATGATGTTTTGTCGAAATTTTAAATTTAGCGGGCTGTACAGAGGGCTGTACTGTAGAATACGGCCCGCTAATTTAGCCAATTACAGCGCGCGTACTATCTGAGAGATATAATAAATATGAATATGATATATAAAAAGTTTCATCTTGGCCTTCTGATCACTTTCCAGCAATAAAAAATAGGGGTCACCGAGTTTCTGAGATACATGTATGGGCATACATACATACATACATACATACATACTTAATTGACCGCTCCCCATGTAGGGGCTTTTCAGGGCCAATGAAACACAGTTAACGAAACGACGGAACAGAACAACAACAACTGTTAAGAATCCCAACTGGCCGGAGGCAAACCAGTTGGCTATTTACAAGTGCAGCTGGGAAGTTGAAACAGGGACTACCAGGAACAAATTCAACCAGTGGTCAGAGCCGGCATAGGCGTACGGGAAATGTCTCGAGCATTTCTGAAACAGGCATGTAGCCTAATCCGCTCACGCGACGAAAACTCGCGTACATTTTCTGCTCGGCTTCCAGAATCTCACCGTCGATGTTGTAAAACTTAGCAATGCGGGAGAAGCTTTCTTTATCAGGTGTTTCTTTGTTACAGATATTTCCCAAAGCACATAGGATTTCCTGGTCATTTCCGCTAAAACCTGAGCTCAAGCTCGGACAGCACCTTGTCGATGGAAGCATAGTAAGTGATAATAGGGTGATGCGATTCCGGTGTCCGCTGCATTTGTCGTTACGCGTGTTCACCTACAAGAGCTTGAAGGCAGCGCGATGGCTTTTGGCTGGGTGCCCTGGCCTCGCGTAATTCAAACTGAGAATTGGTCAGCCACTTCTTAATTTTCAGACCAATTGTTGATGCTATCTGTCGCTACGCTGTAGGGTCTGAATGGTCATGTGGGCGTTTCTGCGAGCGGAGATGACGTCAACCGTCTTCCCCTAAAAATATCGACACAGACTACTAGTGTTGCTCAGGATTACTTTCAGCAAACACAGTCCGGAGATAAACTCCCAGTCACTAATGGCGGTCAACAAGGCTCTGCTCATAGAGTAGGTTTTCGGATCTTTGTCTGAAGACAGCGTGAGCAGGGCTTTTACAATGCGTTCCACTTGCTCATTTACGGCTTTTATGGCTTTTCACCGGCATGACCATCGAGTGGCACTCAATGACTTTAGCGTCAGTTTCAGATCCTCACCTTGCACTTCTGTGTCAGTAAACGGGGCGTGTCGATTGGGACTCGCTTCTAAGAAGTTGTACAGAGCCTGGATAATCCCCAGAGCATTTCGCAGTGTTTCAATCTGTGTCATAGTATCCTGAAGTGCGAGGTTGAGCACATGTCCGTAACAGTGGGCGTAGATGCTGAGCGGGGAGCACTCTTCCATTCTTGTCGAGAGTCCTTTGTGTAAACCGTTCATATTAGCCACCCCATCGAATGCTTTACCAACAATGTTCTTTAGGTCAAGATTGAGTTTAGTGATAGAGGATTTCACCAGTTCATACAGTACTTCGCCTTCGCTTGATTTCGTGGAGTAGAAACCAATGAATGCTTGTTTCTTCCTTCCATTCTGCGCGAAACTAAGGCAAAGTGAAACTTGTTCTGTTCTGCTGATGTCTGATGTTTCATCCAAGATGATACCATACCATCCGCTGGCTCGCTCATCGTTTGTGGTACGCTCGCGAATGAGATCGGCAATAATTTGTGGCAGTTCGTTTTGTATCACGGGAGATGTCCACTGCGCGAGCTTCTGAAGCTGGCTATCAATTTTATCCTTTAGCCAAGCTATGTCTTTGCACCGCAAGTGAATTAGTTCCAGAAAATTACCTCTATTTACATCACTACTATTACTCAAACCATCACGTTGTTCATCGTGGCCCCGCTGGGCGGTGTTCTGCTGGGCCGTAAACGTGAAACATTCAATGATTTTCACGATTTTCCTTTACATCTTGTTTGTGAGTATTTCTCTTCTTATTTGCTGTACTATCAATGCATTTCCCCATGGCCGTTTGATGGTTCTCACTCTTTTGGTGTTTAGTAAGACGCTCTGGCTTTCTCCAATTGTCAAACGTGAAATCGTGGGTATTCAAGTATTTCTGGCATGGGTAGCAGCACGCTTTGTTCGTTTCAAATTCGTAGTTCAGCCATGGATATCGTATGTACCAGGCTGGGTTGAAATCTCTAGAAAAAGATTCACTGCCAAACGTTTTTGGGTTGTAGCACTTCAAGATCGGTTTCTGAGGACTCTCATCTATATCACTGGACGTTTGGCAAGT
>NC_090881.1:38835977-38850977 GCF_036669935.1 Montipora foliosa
AGCAGGAGTCGCGTTGGTCTGTCGATCAAACCCATTTTACACACTAAAATAAATGATATCTGCCCCGGTTGGTTTAAAAGCAGCCATAAGCTACGACTAGGAAAACTGACCCATTTTTCAAGAGTGCGAAATTAACAAAACCACGTCGTTTACTGCCATTAGGTATACAATAATAGTTAACAACTATTCACCAAAGTGAAGGTGGCTAGTTAAATATCCACCACTAGCCACCGACCCTGAGGTGAATAGTTGTTTTAGTATACTGACTAAAACAGTGAGATAGGATAGAACAAAAAGATGATTTTAACTCATTTATTCCTGCACAGATTATAATATTTTCGGGCGCAAATCCCGTGCGAGTTGCTCGGAGGTGAATAGCAAAGGATATGCGGAATTTGAGCAGCCAATCAGAGCGCGCTTTGAACGCTATCCACTGTTTAAGCATATACTAAATTAACTTATGCCACAGTTTTGAAAACAATAGACCAAATCGGCTAACTCAATGTTGTACCTAACTCAAACCCTTTAGGAATAAAACGTTTTGCTCTCAGATATTTCCATATTACTTAAATGTGAATGCTCCTTTTTTTCAGGAAATTCACAGACTGTCTACTGAAACATTGTAAAATATGGAAGCAGGGCCAATTAAAGCACTAAAAGCTGCCCCGATATCTAGAAAACTAGAAATTGCTCAGAATGCAAAAAGTTGCTCAATACAAAAAAAGTTGCTCGAAATACGAAAAGTTGCCAAAAAGTTGCCAACCAACTTGTACCAAGCCCTACTTATGGGCCACCGTACAGTTGCCAACTCCGATTCACATGTACAATATTATTAAAAGCACCTAAATTTAAATGAGAACATTTAAATTCTTAACAACAACCGTGACAATCCAAGAGGACCGTATGCAGCCGGGTAGTGGAGTTCTGGGCCTTTTCCCACCCCTCCCCTCCTCTGATCTGATCTGGCCACTCGGTCAAGTCGTGACTCACACTAAGAGAACAAGCAGTAACGCGATCCACACTGAGCGCAGTCGACAGGACTTGAACGATTTTGTCTACATCTGAACGAAACTCTGAGTTGCTGCTGGAAAGACTGAATTCAATCAAGGATTACAAAAAGTTTAAAGGGAACTTTGCATGTACCCATGTATGGTATTATAGAATCATGCTGCTGAAGAGAGCTTTACGATGAATAGTTGTTGATCGACCCGGAAGTAAAGAAGAAATTTCTGTGTTCTTTCTCAGTTCATGGCCACAATATACGAATTGCCAGAGGAGGCTAATGAGGAATTTCTAAAGACACTAGGAAAGGAAGTGGAGATGAAGACGTTCAAAACAAACGTCCCCATGGAACTGAATAACAATGGTGCAACGGAACTTGTCAAAATTATTTGTGTTGGAGACTATACTGGTGGATTGCGAACCAAGAGCATGTTTGTCAATGACTATCTCCAAAAGAAACCTCCGCGGAAGTCTTATCGGTATACAATTGGTGCAAATTTCGCCTTGAAAATAATTGAAAAGTGGCAGAGAAGTGAAGAACATGATCCAATTGACATCAGGTTACAATTATGGGAAATAGGAGAGCAGGAACGCTTTTCACAGATGACAAGGGTTTACTTTAAGCACAGCGACGGGGCCTTAGTATTCTGGGGTCCGGACCATCCATCTTCACTGGGAGGAGTTTCAAAATGGCTAACAGATATTAAGAAGGCCTGCCCGTCGATTCCTTGTGTTCTGATCACCGATAACACAGGGAAGGAGCCGCGACAGTGGATTGGACCTGGCAAGATATTTGAGAGTGAGTTAGCACTGGATCAGTTCTGTAGAGATCACGGGTTTGTGAATCATTTTGAGATCACGTCACGCGATTGGGAATCCGGTGAGAGAAGTGTCTTCGGACAAGCTGTGAACTGCCTTCTGAATGCAATTATTAAGATGTAAATTAACAAATTTGTTTACTGTAAAAAGTAATTGCCATGTGATGATATATGAAGACAAATAAAGCTGGGAATGTTAAAGAAAATCGACACAACTGACGTTTACTCAACCAAACTATAAATAATATACAAAATCATGATATTCAACTTTGTAAGCAAGAAAGCTCCAGAGTATCTCACATGTGTGACAAATTATTCCTTAATTTTGTGGTGAAATTTCAGCGTTAATTTGTAATTTCACGAGTGAAATCATTTAACTCCCTCAAGAGGTCAGGCCGTGCCTGACGAAATATTGGTAAATCCAAAAAAAAAAATATCCTCACAGCCGTACAACCAGCCTTGTAGTATTTGTTTTAAATCTACAAATTATTTGCTAGTTAGATCTCCCAAGATCCGGCGCTTCCACCTTGTTCAGCTGGCACTTCCATAAAAAAAAATTGTCTACAATGTTGCCAAGGCAACTTTTCCTACTGTGCCAAAATGGCAATGTGTGTTTTGTTTTTTGATATCGGGATTTTTTACCCATGATATCGGAAAATTATTTGATTTTGGACAAAACGCGCATGAAATTATTCCCTTAGTTCAGTCGTCACCATTTGGTTATCCATAAATAATACAGTAACATGGGTGACAAGTTATTCCTTAATTTTCGGGCAAAATTTCAGCCTTAATTTGTAATTTAAATTACAATGTTGCATGGCAACTTTTCCCGCAGTGCCAAAATGGCGTCCAGGTTTGAAGATAACGCGCGTCTTATGAACGTAATTTGTTACCCATGATATTAATAGCTAATCAAATGGTATACTTGTGAAACTATACTATACTTGTACTATACTATACTATACTTGAAACTATACTTGTGGGACATGTACTGATGCCGGTGTAGTCGAAGCTGAAAACATTGTAAATAAAGTGGGAATAGAAAAGGTTTTCCTTGCATCCCTACTATTTACGAAAGTAAGGGGGGAGGGGAGGGGGGACTTATTCGAGGAGGACCCTTATTTGCTATTTTGGCCGCGGCATTCACCCCGATCTGCGATGGCACTGATTACAACTTAGGAAAGTCCGATGATAATTTGGATCACCAGAAATCCAATATTGAGCACCTGGAAACAGTGCTTCTCTTGTCGTATTGCCAAACTATGGAATTATCTTCCTCTTAAAGAAAAGAGGAAATCTTTGCGTTCCCAGAGGTCTCAACATGGATGTCTCTAAAACGAAGACCCTGAGACCCTAACACACCGAAAACTCGAAAAAGTGAAAAAAAACTCTCAATTTGGCTACCCCAGGCTTAAAGTTGGTTTTTAGGCCTAGAGTGTCACAGGGTCAATATATACATCCAACGGGAAGTGAAGATGTCCGGCCACACGTGGAGCGTGGTTACTCAGTTAAATATGGCGGATCACCCAGCTTTCAGTTTGAAACAAGTTGTAGGGAACGAAGGACTCCAAACTCTCTGGGAGGTAACTCAAAAAACCAACTTTAGGCCTATTGTTATGCAAATTGAGGGTTTGGGGTTACTTTTCCCAAGTTTTTTAGGGTCTTAGTTTTCGAGACACCCGTCTCAATAGCATCAGGTCTCATTTTCATTATGCAACATTTTATTTGTTGTATCTATTTTATTTGTTGTATCTATCTATCTATTGAAATCCCCTCCCCTTCCCCTCAATTGACGGTTCAGATGGTTCTGTTTTGACTAACACTGGAGAGCTGAGTTAAGTGACGCACAGAAAGTTTCATCTTGGCCTTCTGATCGCTTTCCAGCAATAAAAAATAGGGGTCACCGAGTTTGTTTCTGAGATACGTGTATGAGCAACTAAATCCAAAACATATTGTTTTTGCTGGGCTTTCCCATTTCCATGGTAACGTAATGTGTCACAATAACGACCGCATCTTGTTCAGCAATAATGGGTGTTTCATGTAGTACCATATCATTGCTGTTACGTTTTACAATGTGTAGTGCCAATCTTTCTAATGTAATTTGTGATAATCCTGATTTGCGGCAGGCATTTGACGTGCCACGTGACCGTGGTTTGTATATGGTGATCGTTTAGCGAGTGAGGCATTCTACGGTCAGCCTTCGCCGTGTGCACAAGTCCTGTTTCGTTTATTGTCCTATCAAGTTGAATTAGTGTGTAGGGTTAGGGTTAGGGTTTACGGTTAGGGTTAGGCGGTAGATGATAGCGTTCATTTACATCGTAAGTAGCTAGCCTGCGTAGCTGGCGGTGTTGTAGACGCGCATTCTGCTCGCGGGTTAGCCGCTCGCTTTTAGCGGCTTCGCCGCCAAAGCTTTATTCCGCGAGCTCACATTACCGCCAAAAAACTTTATTCCGCGTGCCTACAATACCGCCATCTACGCATGCTATAAGAAGCTGGAGTAGTGTCTTTCAATAAGAATACCCTAGAAACCCAAGGGTGGCACCACTGCCTTGGTCAGGGGTACACGTTCTACGCGGAGGGCTTGGCTGACCAACGCTCCCAGATATCGCCTAGCTTGAGTATTCGGTTGGGTAGTGGAGGCAAAATAGAGAGTGTCTCTCCAAAGTGTTGAAACTGGTTAGAGCCACCTTAATTGTCTCGGTTTTCATGTTCTTTCCTAATCCATGGCTACGGAGTATAAATTGCCCGAGGAGATGGATGAGAAATTGCTTAAGACTCTAGGAAAAGAATTGGAGACGAAAACATTCAAAACAAACGTCCCTATAGACCTCAATAATAACGATGCAGAGGAAAGTTGTCAAAATCATTTGTGTTGGAGACTCTACCGGTGGATTGCGAATAAGAACCATGTTTATCAAAGATTATCTCTAGTTGAGGTGTCCCGGGCTTAAATATGAACGTTTTTATTAAAAAAAAGATCAAAAAGTGGAAGACAAGTGAGGAACACGACCCTATTACAATCCGGATACAATTATGGAGATAGCAGAGCCTGAAGGGCTTTCACGTGTGACAAGGGTTTACTGGGAGGAGTTCCAATTTGGCTGACAAAATTTAAGGACGTCTGCCTGTCGATTCCTTGTGTTAACATCACCGATAACATAGGGAAGAAGACAAGACAGTGGATTTAACGCGGCAAGATATTTGAGAGTGAATTAGCGCTGAATTAGTCCTGTGAAGATCGCGGATTTATGGGTCATTTTGAGATCAAGTCACGCGAATGGACACCATATGTGACAAATCCCACGCCTACTCACAGCTCCAAACCGCCCTTGTCAATTTAAGGTAAGAATTAGATGGCTTATATATTCAAGAGAAGAGTCATTTTATCTGCCATATGGTAAGCACTGGAATCGCAGATTACAAAGTGTGCGCACGCGCCCTGCGAAAGGTAACATACATACCTGCATAAACTTTATTTCATCTCGAATTTCAGAATAACTACAACAGCTAATTCATTTACAGCTAAAAAACAAAGCGCATAAAGGTACATAACTAAATACACAATATTTAAAGATATGCTAACTAACAACAAAAGCCGCTGTACAAAAATGCGACCCTCGATTCTCTTTTAAAACCAGTAAACTCAGTGGTACGGGTAAAATCAGGTAGCGCATTTTGCAACTTACATGTAGCTGATACGTTAGAAAAAAAACTAAGATCATAACTGGTTGTTTTAGGTTTATTCAGAGACAGAATTTAATTTCCGCGATAATCATGCATAAGATTTTCAATGCGCGTATTGCATAGAGATGTAGAGTTTGACTTAAGTGGTAAGAGGACAGGTGATCTGCAAATATAAATCTCGTTATTCTCTCATTTACATTATACCGTTTCTTTGACACGAGCTAGATTACAGCGAAATGAAAGCACAACTTTCTCGCGAATTTTCTATGATAAAAACTTGTTCAGAAATCCAGACTCTACGTTAACAGCACACACCAGGCCTACTCCTGAGTATCTGGCTAGAAATCGTTTTCTCTGATTCGATGAGGGCCAGTCTCGTGCTTCTTAAGTTGCCTCGCTCATGCCCAAAAAGAATTCTGGGTAATTCTGCCATTCCATGACAAGGAAACACTCCCCATTCTCATTTCATAGTTTTTTTCATAAGTGTCGGGCCACCCAGACCTACCAGCAAAATAACGCATCGATTGAAGGTTTTAGCTTTCGAAAGTTGCCCAGATTGTGTCAGTAGGTGCTGGAATTCGTCCACAGAAAGGCCAGAGAGACAACTTCACTCCTGAACCGCCATGTTTACAACAGAGCATTTTAGGCGTCCCAGTCTGCATGAAACCATCTCTCGCCTCTGTCTAAGACAAGACCAGACACGTACTGTTCTTACGTTACGTTTATGCCTATAAAATCAACTGAAATGTCAATTGCTGGTTAAAAAAAAAGGGAAGAAAAAAAAAACAGTATTTTTTTTTTTTTTTTGGTGGGCTAGGTATCGAAGAGTCAGAACATTTGCGCATGCGCTGACGGAATGTTTGAACAAGAGAGAAAAACGCAGTACCTCCAGACACCGGCGCTGGAGCGTCGTACCAAACGAGTCATCCCGGGATTTCGGCCCGTGCGATCGCTTTTGGACGCAGTTGGCCCTTCGCTGCTTTCTGCTACCGACCTTGCCTCCCGGTACGGCATTGAGGGAGAGATATGTCGGCCCCTAAACCATATGTGACAAATCCCACGCCTACTCACAGCTCCAAACCGCCCTTGTCAATTTAAGGTAACAATTAGATGGCTTATATATTCAAGAGAAGAGTCATTTTATCTGCCATATGGTAAGCACTGGAATCGCAGATTACAAAGTGTGCGCACGCGCCCTGCGAAAGGTAACATACATACCTGCATAAACTTTATTTCATCTCGAATTTCAGAATAACTACAACAGCTAATAAATTTACTGCTAAAAAACAAAGCGCAAACAGCTACATAACTAAATACACAATATTTAAAGATATGTTAATTAACAAGAAAAGCCGTTGTACAAAAATGCGACCCTCGATTCTCTTTTAAAACCAGTAAACTCAGTGGTACGGGTAAAATCAGGTAGCGCATTTCGCAACTTACATGTAGCTGATACGTTAGAAAAAAAAACTAAGATCATAACTGGTTGTTTCAGGTTTATTCAGAGACAGAATTTAATTTCCGCGAAGATCATGCATAAGATTTTCAATGCGCGTATTGCATAGAGATGTAGAGTTTGACTTAAGTGGTAAGAGGACAGGTGATCTGCAAATATAAATCTCGTTATTCTCTCATTTACATTATACCGTTTCTTTGACACGAGCTAGATTACAGCGAAATGAAAGCACAACTTTGTCGCGAATTTTCTATGATAAAAACTTGTTCAGAAATCCAGACTCTACGTTAACAGCACACAACAGGCCTACTCCTGAGTATCTGGCTAGAAATAATTTTCTCTGATTCGATGAGGGTCACTCTCGTGCTTCTTAAGTTGCCTGGCTCATGCCCAAAAAGAATTCTGGGTAATTCTGCCATTCCATGACAAGGGAAGACTCCCGATTCTCATTTCATAGTTTTTTTTCATAAGTGTCGGGCCACCCAGACCTACCAGCAAAATAACGCATCGATTGAAGGTTTTAGCTTTCAAAACTTGCCCAAATTGTGTCAGTAGGTGCTGGAATTCGTCCACAGAAAGGCCAGAGAGACAACTTCACTCGTGAACCGCCATGTTTACAACAGAGCATTTTAGGCGTCCCAGTCTGCATGAAACCATCTCTCGCCTCTGTCTAAGACAAGACCAGACACGCACTGTTCTTACGTTACCTTTATGCCTATAAAATCAACTGAAATGTCAATTGCTGGTTTAAAAAAAAAAGAAAAAAAAAAAAACAGTATGCAAAATTTTTTTTGGTGGGCTAGGTATCGAAGAGTCAGAACATTTGCGCATGCGCTGACGGAATGTTTGAACAAGAGAGAAAAACGCAGTACCTCCAGACACCGGCGCTGGAGCGTCGTACCAAACGAGTCATCCCGGGATTTCGGCCCGTGCGATCGCTTTTGGACGCAGTTGGCCCTTCGCTGCTTTCTGCTACCGACCTTGCCTCCCGGTACGGCATTGAGGGAGAGATATGTCGGCCCCTAAACCATATGTGACAAATCCCACGCCTACTCACAGCTCCAAACCGCCCTTGTCAATTTAAGGTAACAATTAGATGGCTTATATATTCAAGAGAAGAGTCATTTTATCTGCCATATGGTAAGCACTGGAATCGCAGATTACAAAGTGTGCGCACGCGCCCTGCGAAAGGTAACATACATACCTGCATAAACTTTATTTCATCTCGAATTTTAGAATAACTACAACAGCTAATAAATTTACAGCTAAAAAACAAAGCGCAAACAGCTACATAACTAAATACACAATATTTAAAGATATGTTAATTAACAAGAAAAGCCGTTGTACAAAAATGCGACCCTCGATTCTCTTTTAAAACCAGTAAACTCAGTGGTACGGGTAAAATCAGGTAGCGCATTTCGCAACTTACATGTAGCTGATACGTTAGAAAAAAACCTAAGATCATAACTGGTTGTTTTAGGTTTATTCAGAGACAGAATTTAATTTCCGCGAAGATCATGCATAAGATTTTCAATGCGCGTATTGCATAGAGATGTAGAGTTTGACTTAAGTGGTAAGAGGACAGGTGATCTGCAAATATAAATCTCGTTATTCTCTCATTTACATTATACCGTTTCTTTGACACGAGCTAGATTACAGCGAAATGAAAGCACAACTTTGTCGCAAATTTTCTATGATAAAAACTTGTTCAGAAATCCAGACTCTACGTTAACAGCACACACCAGGCCTACTCCTGAGTATCTGGCTAGAAATCGTTTTCTCTGATTCGATGAGGGCCAGTCTCGTGCTTCTTAAGTTGCCTCGCTCATGCCCAAAAAGAATTCTGGGTAATTCTGCCATTCCATGACAAGGAAACACTCCCCATTCTCATTTCATAGTTTTTTTCATAAGTGTCGGGCCCCCCAGACCTACCAGCAAAATAACGCATCGATTGAAGGTTTTAGCTTTCGAAAGTTGCCCAGATTGTGTCAGTAGGTGCTGGAATTCGTCCACAGAAAGGCCAGAGAGACAACTTCACTCGTGAACCGCCATGTTTACAACAGAGCATTTTAGGCGTCCCAGTCTGCATGAAACCATCTCTCGCCTCTGTCTAAGACAAGACCAGACACGCACTGTTCTTACGTTACCTTTATGCCTATAAAATCAACTGAAATGTCAATTGCTGGTTTAAAAAAAAAAGAAAAATAAAAAAACAGTATGCAAAATTTTTTTTGGTGGGCTAGGTATCGAAGAGTCAGAACATTTGCGCATGCGCTGACGGAATGTTTGAACAAGAGAGAAAAACGCAGTACCTCCAGACACCGGCGCTGGAGCGTCGTACCAAACGAGTCATCCCGGGATTTCGGCCCGTGCGATCGCTTTTGGACGCAGTTGGCCCTTCGCTGCTTTCTGCTACCGACCGTGCCCCCCGGTACGGCATTGAGGGAGAGATATGTCGGCCCCTAAACCATATGTGACAAATCCTACGCCTACTCACAGCTCCAAACCGCCCTTGTCAATTTAAGGTAAGAATTAGATGGCTTATATATTCAAGAGAACGGACGGCATTCGAGTTTTCGTCACATTTCAAATCTGAAATTGGTTTCAAAAAGTATCTTGAAACGACTGTAGCCACTCATTTTAGTGACTTCATTCATAATATGAATGAGCTGTTTTAATCTGCTTATAAGGCAAATCACAGTATGGAAACTGCTCTAAAAGTCTAAAATGACTCGTTGCGTGCTTTAGATGGTCATTGTATTAAAGTTAAGGAAATATTCCAGTTTTGGACAACACTTTTACCTTAAGTTTGAGGCCATTCTGAGCCCCTTGTGTTAAACTTCATTAACGCTTATATTTCTTCTAACGCAAATTGGGCGTCCATGACTCTTTTTCGAAAATAGTATGCGCACGCTACACTTGCCTGTATTCCTGTCGTCCCATTGTGATTAGGCCTCTGGTTCAGCGGCTTGTCGCCTGCAAAGAACCTAGGGTCTAGTAACGCCGGTCACGATAGGTTGGGATGATGCTTCCGACGGAAATGGAAGTTGAAGAAAAAACTTTCATGCTTCCAGTTCTCGACAAGCCAACTCAAGGGGGATTATCTTTTTACTTAATCATGGACTGCGTGGCGGGCGGTATTAAAAGGAAATGACTCCGGAATGATTTTGGCTTCAAAACGATATCAGTTCGCGATCCGACCCATACATTCCGGGTTGTAAGCATTCAAGAAAAAGGAAGATAGAAGAAGGTTGAGACCCTTTTTTGATTTATCAAAGCGTTTTTCATACTTATTGAATAAAAATTATGAATATTTTGATGATTTCAGGGAACTTCCTTAATGTTGCTTTTGGACACTGGTGACAAGACGGAAGGTAAAAATGTAAAATTCCCTTGTTTGTTCAGAAAGGTTAGAAATAAGAAAGCTCAAATAAGGCTGGTGAGATTCCATGCTAAAGTATTTGTGTTATTTGGGTTGTTTTTGGCCTTTATTGTTAGGCTCAAAAATGCGATTTTCTATTCTAAAATCAATTGCAGACGCTGAAAGAAAACGATCCCGTAACGTGAACGTAATTCGCGTCCTATGAATGTAAATTAATTGAATTAGATTGTTTTGTTCCATAATTGTGAGGAGCCAACTAACATTTCCAAAATTGTCGGTCTGCTTTTCAAAGGCCCTTCTCAAATGTTACTTAAGTTTCACCGTTTCACCAATGAAACCAATGAGTATGATTCGAGTATGATTCGAGCGCGGTTTATCATAAAATCGTTAAAAAACCTTAACCTAGGATTAATTTAATCAAAAATTTAAACTGTTCTCGAGAGATTAAATAACATAGTCGAGCCTTTATCCAGTGAACCTAGGAAGTAAGTACAAGAATGTAGCCCTCCTAGAGGACAGCTGAGGGGGGGAGGGAGGGGACTACGTATGTCCGTAGTCTAAATTTCATAACCCGTAATTTCGCGTATGCAGGGAAAGCCATTAGTCTGCTGCACAGCCTCCTCAGGGAGGAGCGTTGCGTGACGGCACTAAACTAGCGAGGCCAAATAGCCTTGTCAGTATTTTCCTATTGTGTTTGTGAAGAATTGTAACGAAAACGTGTGCGGGAAATATGCAAAAATGATTTGTTTGCCTTGTGGATAATCTTATTACACGGAAAGATCAATGCCAGAAGTATTAAATGATAAAAATGAAACATTACTTTTAACAATACTATGTTCCTTCTAAGCCCCAAATTTCATCACAAAGTAAAAATTCCAATTCATTCTGTAACAGGAATCGAAAGAAACTTGTCCCTTTTCAATGTAAATAAAGTATGTCGGTTTAGCTTGTATTTCCGCTTCACAAAATCTCGATGTTCCAACATTAAACCTATTTTACCTTTCTCTTAAGGTTTTCGTCAGTTTTTGTTATATAGTGGAGTTCATCTTCGCCGAGTCTCGAGCGTTTTGCGCCGACAAAGCTGGCCCAGGCTGCACAGTATATTAAGGTGCGTATTTGACTTTATATTTCTAGGCCAGTCTTATGAGGAAAAAAAGTGCCATTTGTATGGGGAAAAATGAGTCCGTGTTAGTTTTGACTCTAAGCGATCTAGCGAAAAAAATAAAGTCATAACAACTTCTATTTCTGCCGGAGAGAAAGATAATAAAGAAATGAAATGAAATAACTATAAATTAGGAACTAAATAAACTTTCGTTATTTTATGGTAATTTGTTACAAATGAAGGTAACCGATGACAAAGCGTTACAGGTATTGTCTTCTTTTTAAACGCTTTCTCCATAGTAAAGTTTCACAGGTTTAGGTTCGAAAGTCCAGCGATAGAAAGCTATAGAATTAGAAAATGAGTTATTCTATTCCTTTAATGAATAAAGCGCTCGTTAATAAAATAGCTTAATAGTATGCCGTCTGTTTTTATGTAACTGGCTTACGAAGAGAGATTCACTCAATATAGTTCCCAAAACACTAATCAGTCACTAATAGCGAAAAATCAGCTAAAAAATGTGGGAACAATAGCTTCACTTATCGCAGTGTGTGTTTTTGGTTGCCTTTTTGTGTACTTTGGGCTTATAGTTCGTATTTCCTTTTATCGAATTATGTAATTTCTGCCTCACTGTTTGGTAGCCGGAGACTCGCCTACTCTAGAGAAACAGCACAAAATAATCAAACATTGATCACAACCGGGGTAAAAATTACTAAAGATAGCTGCTTCTCGAAAAATTGCACCTGTGATTTCATAATTGATAATTAACGTCTGAAACAAGCCCATTTACACCACCATGAAAAGGGAGTGTCTCCTCAACCATCGTTAGAAAGATAGACGCTATCGTTTTAAAAATATAATCTTTCATTGATTGCTTACTTCGGATGCCACAAAATAAATAAAACAAAACAAAGATATTGCAATTTAGTAACATTTCCATTATGCTGTAAAAACGCTGTTGAAATTGTGACTATCATAAAAGGGCCGGGTTAAAATATAGGATATATAAAGAATTAAGTTTGAATCATAGGTTTAAGCAAATCACGGAAGAGGTCAAATTAAAAAGGGTGTTAAAAAGATCTAATGTAGTATTGGCTACCGATCGTTTTAAAGTATTTAAGCCTTATGCAGTCTGTTTATACCAAAGCTAGATAGAGGACCATTTTTCTCAAAAAAGCAGCCTCCAAATTAATAGGACCATTGAATTTTGTTTCATAATTTACGACGAATTTTGACCTATAAAACGGTCAAAGACTAAAAATCAATTTAAATCTTCAAGTTTGTTTTCAGTATCATAAGAAAAGCGTACGAAAAAACACTGAAGTCAACTTATTATATGTAAATTGGATCATGGATTCGATCATCCGTGTTACGGTGAAATAGACAAAAGGAATCTGTTTTCAGTTTTTTTTTGTGGAGATTCAAAACTCAGCCTAACGAGTAGGGTCGTCATATAGAAGGTAAGTGAAAAATATGTCATGTACGTAAAAGTAATTAAACCGGAGCTAATATTTGATCTGTTACTTTGTAGAACTTCCTTACGTAATTTATTGCAGAGGGGAGTATTCACAGACGAAGAAGGACACAAATTGCAAATTGATACAAAATACAGAGGACTCATCTCAGCACACGAAAAAAAGAAGTATAAAATAAACGTGCGATCTAGGTTTTGGACCTGCTACAATTAGACCGAAAGTATAAGGCCTCAGCTTTCCTAATAACACTTTTAGTTTAGGCTTGGACCTAGAAACAGTTGTTATCGGTGGTCAAAGTAGCTGAAAGTGAAGACTCATGGAAAAATTCTGAAACTTGAACGAAATTCAAGTCCTGTTGTATGATCTTATATGAATAATAAATGAGCGCCTCGTCATGATAAGTTATTGCATCATTCCTTGGTGAAAAGTTCTTGTTTTTCTACTCGTCTGGAAAGTAAAAAAACAAAATTAGATAGTATGAATCACCAGTCTGCAGTCCGCGGCTTCATTCTCTAATCACTTTTCAGAGGGTTAATATCCAAGAGCTCGGTGTCAAGATCATGAAGTTCGTGGTTATAATTGTCGCATCAGTTTGTGCCAACTTGTATTTCTGTACGGCGGGAAATACTTCAGGAAATCAAGTAAGATGATCCACCATTCTCTAGTTTTCCTCAACTTAATTCTCTAATTTTATTTTTAAGTTCCATTTTTTTTACGATATTAAGTGTAGTGCAAAGCGGTTTTCCATTACTTACACCCGGGACTTGCATCCGGGTTGATAAAAATAAGAGAGCGAGCAAAGAGTGTTGTGACTGAGTGTTAAGGAGGGCATGAATAAGCTGTGTTCTTTTTAAGCCTTTGTGGCGGGTTTTCTATACTACATATAATCCGTGTGGTAGTATTTGCTTGCCCTTCAGTAATTTCGATAGATAAAAAAAAAAAAAATCGATCGCACGCCCAAAGTGTGATCCCAAAATATTTTAGAGTTGATAAGTTTACTTCGTTTTATTTCAAAAATTAATATGACTGTTAAAGCAGAAAATAATAATAATAACGTTCGTTGAAATCGGTTAAATTTGTTTTACATCATTCCTGTTTTCATCACCAATTGAACTGCAACGAAAACGTTTACGCACTTTTCAGTGCCTAATTAGTATACAATACTATTCCCACGCGCAGCTGATAGGAATAAATTCTTGATTTTTTAGTCCCATAGCATAATCTGTTAACAAAGAGCAAATTTTTGCACCAACCTTCGAATCTGTTGGACATTTTTTACATTTTTCCTAACGTAAAAAATTGATACATTGGAGGAAATCCACAGAACTGAAGTGAATTCACGGGGATTACAAGAAGGTTTCCGAAATCCTCCTTCATTTTTCTTTTTTTCCTTAATTAACAGAAAGCTTGCCCTGATTCTAAGCAGCCAATCACCGTCAATGTTTTCGCAAAAGGAAGCCAAAAGGTAACATACAACCAAACTATACTTATAATACAGACTGTAGTTTTAAAAAAAATGTTGCGCTATCCGCCTAACTTGTCATATGTCATGTATTTTTAGGGTGAAAAAGGTGCGAAAGGAGACACGGGAACCAGTGGGGACAACGGAAGTCCTTGCCAATGTTCCTTACAGGTAAAAGCAACAGTTTAAAAATGAACATTCATGTCCGATTGTCGTGAGTTACCAGTGGCGGATCCAGGGGAGTGGCCCTGGGGGTTTGGGCCCTCTCTCCCTCATTTTCGACCAAAATGAAATTTTTTTGGGAGAGCGACCCCCCGCCGTTATCTCAGGGTCTGGATGACCGCCCCTCATCTGAAGGTCTGGATCCGTCGTTCAGCAGTTTTGTAACAGTAATCCAACAGAAAAGTAAAAGAATAAACAGAAGGAAATCTTCTGAAAACTGTTTGGTTAACGAAACAAGTCAACTTACAGGCCTAGTTCAGTAGCAGCTTTTCTCATAGAACATCAGATAACGACTTCCTTACTTTTGGACTTAAAAATCACTTTTCTGTAATTACAATCGTACGCGCAACACTAATAGATATTGTTCTTTCTTTTGCAGAATCCAAACAAGCCATCTGCT
>NC_090881.1:38855977-38893477 GCF_036669935.1 Montipora foliosa
AGGAGTACTTTGATTTTTTTCTTCTGAGCTACCTGTGCCACTTACTGAAAGATACATCTTTCTCAAATATAGAGATTACGTGTAGTTGCAATCACCTAGGCGTCTTCACCTTGGGCTCCCCGAGGGGAATTAGCTTGGGTTGGGTTCGCTGTGGGTGTTGATCACTTTCATGTTTGCGGTCACCCAACGATAAATTGCCCAAGAAGACGAAAAAACTTCAGCCTAGTTCAAGGGCAACGTCGTTGTAAACATTGAAGGCTTACATAAATCGTAAACATATTCTACCATTTTTACCCTTTTTATAAAACAGGTCGCACCAATTAAGCTTGGCAAGACCAATTCATCCCTTAATTTTGTGAGTAAAAAGGAAGACGTCGACTTCAACCGGGCTTAAGAGAAAAGAACGGCTTCAAAATCTCGAGAAATGTCTAATAATTATAGATTAACTCATTCTTGCACCAATATTTTAGATTTGGGGTTATTTTGGTCTAAAAAATTGGACGTAAAGTCTAGCCGTGTCGTTATCAGATATAAAGACACTCATTATTTTCTTAAACATTAGTTTCTTTTGTTTTTTCTTTATGAAGTCATGGGTTTTTAATTGCTTTGAAGAAATATTTACCGTAGAACTTTTCCAAGGCTACTGATATGCCTTTGGGCGTGCCGTTAACTGCCGCTCATAAGCTCAATCCCCAGTTATTAAGGCCCATCTATCTGCATACAGAGCTATATATTCAAGCTTGTATTGAAATGAATTTGATTTATAACATCGCGCGCAATTTAAATTCAACGTCGATTTCAAAATATGTAACACTGAAGGTGACGGATGTACTGTCGAAACATGTCTGGTAAATCGAAAGAAAGTTGTTATGTTTATGCGGCTATTTATTATGAAGTTTTAAAGGTTATTTAAAAACCAAAAAATGCAAAACGTACAGTCAGCGTATACTGATAAGCACTACTAATTTGCTTGTTTCGAAGCGCTTTTACTATAATTCCGGTTATAAGCCCCCTCGTATAAAATTCTAAAACTCCTTACGAAGATGTGTAAGCCAAGGAATATAAGCGGAAGTTTACGGTAGGTTTGAAAGATCAGTTTTAAAGGTACTGGGCACTCCATCCTAAAACTCATGCTCTTATGCAGCCTCGTACCCAGGCCAGTTCGCGCTATCCGAGTTATAAGAGGAGGCTTGGAACCGAGCGCGATAGCGCGAGGCGTCCTAGGCGAATTTTCCGACAAGCTTGACAGGTGACGTCACATCCGAAATCACCAAGGACGACCAGAACGAGGCTGGCTTTTATGCAGAACAAATTTTAAGGTTTTGCCGTTGGGCATGAGCTTCGAGCATCCGTATAGATGTCTCCATAATAAACGTATGCTATGATGCAGAACAGTTTTAAGGTTATTCTACTTCCCATAAGTTAAGAACATCCCCATTTTAAGCACACATGCCATTGTATAATAAACCTATATGCTATAGTGCAGAACAGTTCAAGGTTATGTTATTAAGCATAAGTTAAGAACATCCATATAGATGCCACTCCTTAATCAAATTATCATGCGGAACCAGATACAGAACAGTTCGAAGGTTATATTATCGTGCAAAAGTTTAGAACATCCGTTTTAAATTATACATGCCGGCCCTGTATAATCAGATAATAAAAGGCCTACCTCAACACTTGAAAGATCACCGTTTCTACGGCTACTAATAAATCGCATCTTTAGCGAAAAAAAAGATAGCTGTGGTATTTCACTAGTGGTTATATAACAAATAAAACATTACATTGCCACTAGCGCTTAGAGATTTGAAATTTCTCTTCTCGGGGTGAAAAATATTTTCACTGAAATCTAGAAGTCAAATTTCGGAGCTCTCTGCGGCCATGTGTAATGTCCTCTTCTCAAAACCTTGTATGCCATGATGCAGAACGGATATGCTATTGGGCATACGTTTGAACATCCGCTCTAAATTATACTTGCCACTGTATAATAAACTTGTATGATATGGTGCATAACTCTATAACATCCCTATAGATGCCACTCCAAAATCATACTATGATGTAGAGCAGTTATGCTATTGTGCAAAAGTTTAGAACATGCGTCACGTTTCACTAGAGGCCCCACTAAAAGGCCCCGTCTAGACCAATCTGGGCGGCGGAAACTGCACACTTTAAATTGTAATTAAAATTGAATTTGAAAATAACTAGTTTCGATCATCTTCACGAATTCGCAAATCTGTTCGATCAAAAATAATAAAACTAAAAAGACACTTTGCAGACGACAAAGATTACTTAATCTGCGTAGAAAAGGTGAAGGTTTTAGTTTCATGGCACCGACAAGAGCAAACGAATTTGGAAGGTGGGCTCTCTGGGTAAGTTACTGGAATAGCATTTAACTTGTTATAAAATTACGGGTATAATCAAATTCCTAATTAGTCGTCGAACCATACTTGCCTTCTCGAGATAGTGCCAATACTCAATATAAGCAGTATAATGCTGCAGAATTTGAGCAAAGAGTTTTTGTTCCATTATTACTGGAATTTCCGACGCTTCTTCAATGCAAAAATCTCAATGAACGATTTGTTACTTCTTCAACGTTAATTGATTTTACTTGTAAACTTTGTACATGCATCAAATAGTGATTTTGAGTCAATGAGAGCTTTCCCTTTGCGAATTTGTCTGTGATAGTATTACTAATATGTTTTAAATATATATTTTGCAATGGTAGGTACTGTGATGGCTGCCAATGGTGTCATATTTGGTCTTGCTTACAAGCAGTTTGACAACAGTAGAGAATATTATTATCTTCGCATTATTTTGAAGGTACTGGTGGAAAAAAATTATTTGTGCATGGTATGTTATTTACTTGCTGCTTGACAGTGAAAATGTAACAAGCTGTCATCAGACCCTCATCTGCCCTATTTTGGTTTTTATATTGACTGAGAAAAGGAGGATGATTATGTCCACGCAAAAAGTGGTGTGCAACGGTTGGTGTTTTAATCTAGAATCATTTTACATTTCAGGGTGGTTTGCCGTGGGCAAGAGCTTCAGCTGCTGTGCTCAACTTTAATTGTTTACTTATTCTCTTGCCTGTTTGTAGAAATCTTCTCTCTGTTTTACGTGGAATGCATGTAAGTTAATGTCGGAGTGAGAAATAAGGTACTATGTGAGATTCCTGGGCCCGGTTGTTCAAAAGCCGATTAACGCTAATCCCAGATTAAAAATTAACCAAGGAGTTTATTTCTCTACTCTCACATGCTGTTCAACGCTGATATTCGACAAACTTTAGATTAGAAGAAGTCAATCTTGAAAAACAAAAATAAGCAAAAGAAACTTTCACCAAAAAGTTGAAAACATGAAACAAATGTTCACGCTAATCCTGGATTAAGTTAATCGGCTTTCGAACAACCGGGCCCTGAACAATAGCAAAAGAGGAAATGTGCTAGTAGCCTAGCTGACCTCCACCCCCATAGTAGTATCGTTGTTTAGATCATGATCAGCGGGCTTGGGATAGTATGGCACGGCCAATTTTGTACTAAACTCTTGACTGACATCACCCTGCTGGCTCTTTAGCAAAAAACGTACGGTTTCCGTACATTTTCTGTTGTAGAAGACCACTGTAATGCCAGGGTTAATTAAGACCCAGTAATACGGACAACATTTTTCGTGCAACTTGTTGTGCAACAATGTTGCGTTTCAAGTTGAGATGGTTTGTTGTGCGTATTACCACCTTCTTGCACAACAAATTTTTATATTGCAAAAAGTAGACGTCGCTTGTACGTTTTGCAACATGAAAATTTGTTGCGCGAGAAGGTGGTAATACGCGCAACAGTGTTGCGTTGCACGTTGAGATGATCTCAACTTGCAACGCAACATTGTTGCGCGACAAGTTGCACGAAAAATGTTGCCCGTATTACTGGGCCTTTACGCTACAGCAAAGTCAGTCAGGAGACAATTTCTACAGCTCTCCAAACGGCTCTTAACACAGGTATGGATTTTAGAGGCCAGGGGCTCGTTTCATCGAAACGTCCGACGACGTTTAGTCGTGGTAAGCTTTCAAACAAAGTATCCCAATATATTTCTCCCCTTTATAGTTATTCAAATTGAATGTACTATGTTAATGCACATGTTCTCAATATTTTGTCATGATATTCCTGACTTTCATCCCGATAAGTGAAATATTAATTACTTTACGAGAGAAACTTATACGATGCATTTTGTTGTCTGAGTTGTCAACGCCAATTCACATGTACAATATTATTACAACCACCTTACTTTAAATGAGAGCATTTCAATTCTTAATAACATCCGTGACAATCCAAGAGGACTGTATAAGGTCTTGCAGGGGCGTTCCGGCCTAGCTCAAACCACTGATCTGGACGCTCTGTCAAGTCGTGTCACACATTAAGAGAACAGTAGGCAGTAAGGCGATCCAGAAGCACAGTCGGCAGAGCGTAAACGCTTTTGTCTATATCTGAAATGATTTCCCACTGGAAAGACTGAATTCTATTAACTATTACCAAAAATGTAAAGGAACTTTGCATTTACCCGTGCATGATATAATAGAGCATAAAAAGATTAAAATTGTGTTCCTGAAGAGGGCGTTTCGCTGAATAGATATTGATTGGCCCGGAAGTAAAGAAGAAATTTCTGCGTTCTGTCTCAATCCATGACGGACCGTATATGGTCGGGTAAGGGCGCTTCGGCCTTCCCTACCCCTCTCCTCCTCAAACCACTGATGTGCACGCTCTGTCAAGTCGTGACGCACAATATCAGCTGCCATGGCAACCAATTCTTGACGAAATCTGATCAATACTCTCACTAACGGATCCGTCATCAAGTCAGGGCCTTGTAATAATTGATGGAGGTTCCATGGTCCTTTGCACCACAATCAAAACCCACTCGGATTTTTCCTGGTTTCAGCTACGGCAACGGCAACGACAACGCCAGAAAAGCAAGAATGATATCGGTTAAAAAAGCCAAAAAAGTCACGCTACACGCATTTAAGTGCATTTCTTTGCCGTACACTACAAGACAACAGGAAGTTTAAGAAACGACGACGGCTACGGCAACGACAACGCCAAAAGGCAGTAATATTATTGGTTCAAACAGGAAAAAATAATCGTGCTGTATTTGCGGCACGCATTTTTTGTTCATTTCTCTCGCCAACTCGTCAAACACAACAACTTAAAATGGCCAGTTTGCAGGTTTTGACGACAACGTGAACAAACAACAGTGAATCTTTCTTTCTCTCTCTTTGCTTCAAATCCGTACATACCTGTCTGGTTAAAGGATACTTTGTCCATACTGTACAAGATAAACATGATGGAAACATCGTGAAACACATAGGGTAGCTAAAAGTTATATTTTTAAGTGACGTTTTCGTCGCCGTAGCAGTCGTGGTTTCTTAAGGGAGCTTAAGATTTTACGACGGCGACGGCAACAACAACGGCGCAAAAAAATGATGTCATTGGTTAAAAGAGCATAAAGAATCGTGCTAACGGATGTTAGCACGTATTCTTGCGGTACTCCGCATAAGGACGACGTGAAATTACCAAATTTGAGGTTCTAACGACAACGTGAGCGTGCAAAAGAGAATCTTTCATTCTCTGTTTTCACTCTGAAACCGCTCGTACCAATTTAGTTTTAGGATACTTCGCCCAAATTGTAAGAAGTGAACGACATAGAATAACAGCAAAAGAATTATGACAAAACAAAGTGATATTTGGAGGTGACGTTTTCGTTGAAGTCGCCGTCGTAGATCTTAAGGTCCCTTTAAGCTCCCTAAAAACGCGAAATCCCGGCCAAATTTCAGGATAGGACGACAACGTGAACATACAATTACGAAACACTCATTGTCTTATTTTACCTTAAAATCGTTCGTACCCATGCATCCAGTTACAGGATAGTTGGATATATCACAACCTGAACAAAGTAGCATAATCGCCAAAGATACTTACGTATACGATAGCGCAAAGTTACAAGATTTGAAGTGACGTTTTCGTTGCCTTTGTCCTCGCAAACTCCCTAAGTGATTTGAGGGAAGCCAGAGCGTAATAATCAGACTTATTTCATGTAGAAATGATTTTTAGATATGGACCGAAAGGTGAAAAGCGTCTCTGCAATTTTGCCCAGGATTGTTGAATAGCCCATTTCCGAGTTGCTGCTTGCCTCAGTTTCAAAGCGAGTCCTGGCGCACAACCATTCAAACGGAAATGAGTTGCGTATTTTTATGCAAGTCAAACTTATTTCCCTTACAACAGTTGAGCACCAAGACTCAGTTCGAAACCGAGACAAACTGCAACTCGAAAATGGACTATTAGGCCCATTTTATACGCAGGACGCCTATTAAAGCTGATTTATTTTCTCAGAACACAAGCCCTAAGCGACAATTAAAACATTGATTAAACAATGACTACACCACTTGGTGAAGAACAAATAGGCCACGTTCGATATATCAATATTCACAAATGGCTACGAGGCTTTATAGTTAAATTTAATTATTGTTTTATTTAGAAATCTCCCTTGAGACCTGTGAGACAATGAAAACAAAACTGAGCCGTGAAACTTGATCATAAAGCCTCGTAGCCGTGCCTGAATATTACGGACCTTTAGATTCTAGGACGAGGACGAGAATGAGTACGAGATTCGACTGCCCGTTTTCAGCGAAAATACTTAGAAGATTCATAACCCGGACGATAAATCTTATGTAGGTTGCTCAGTTATTCTTATTGCTGGAAACGTAGCCTTTGTGCTGATCGAAATATGCCAAAACTGCTACCGCATTGTTGACTTGTTTTGACACGACGACATTCTTGAAAAACCTCGTACTAAAATGACGACGGTATCACGTTTCCCCAACCCCCCCTCCCCCCCAAATGACGCGCTCACTGTTGTTCTATGAGAAAATCTCGTACTCGTAGTCGTTCTCGTCCTAGAATCTAAAGCTCTCTATTGATATACCGAACTCGGCCTATTACCTCCAAAAAGTAATGTAATGAGGCTTGACAAGAGTGAATTAGATAAGAGTGTTCTTCTGCCATGGGTGGGCTCCCCAGCACAGTCACAAATGAGTCTATTTTTAGAACACCCGTTCCCGCGAAAATCATGTCCCTTAGAAAACATGGCAGAAGCAGTCACGCGTGAAATGGCTTCTTCTGATTGGTTACAATTGACGGCCCTTTGTTTGTTTCTCGCGCAAAGTGTATCTAAAAATAAATCGATTTGTGATTGTTCTGGGGAAAAACCGCAAAGTGATAGATCAACACTCTTATCTAATTCACTCTTGGGCTTGAAAATTTAAGACCAGAACAAATAGAGATTTCCAAGAGCTTTCAAAGCCTTGCGCTTTTTTCTCAAAATTCAATTTTATTTTTTCCTCGCTATAACATTATTGTTAGCGTTAATATACAAAACATTTTTTTTATAAAAATATTTAACAGTGAAAACACCCAAGCATCTCTTTTGATAGCAATGATATTGCTGTAAATGATAGACTCACGTTAGAATTTAAAGTAATTTACCTTAAATTCCTTAAATACAATATGACTTAAGTTCCTTTAAATTAACTCGGAATTAAATAATGTACAATATTTATAAGAAACGAGAATAGAAAACACCAAAATGCTCCTCTTAATACTTCTTCCGTTAAGGAGAATGGAAATACTAATTAATTTTACAAGAAAATCAACGTTTTCTTGAAGTCTCAAATCTTAAATTGTTTCTTCTCAAGGGAGGCTGAAATGATTCTTGTAAACAGAATATAGCGCTAAAAAAAGCCAAACAGAGTATTTTGTTCCACCGGCAGGTGTGTTTGAATAACGAAAACTGAGATTGTTTGTGAATAATGTCTTCCAGTTAGTATAATATAGGAAACACACTTAATTAACTAATCTCTGTCAAAATGCCGGGAATCATTTCAAGTTCAGTTCAGCAACTTGTGCATTTAACTGCATTGCAGATAAATGAACTCGTGTTTTTTGAAAGAAAAACTAGAAAAAGCGGTTTCATGTAAGTATCGAAATTGTAACTAACGAACTTTTTCAGCCTTCCTTTAAACAGCTTGGAAGCATGAAAAATATTTGTTCCACACAGACCGAGACAAACTAGTCTATTTCTTTAGCAAAATCTGTTTTTCGTCACCGTTGTGTCCTAGTATTGTTTTTCATAATTTCCTCCATCCAATTCCTGAAATAAAGAACATTCGCAAACACTCCTGGATCCCCCTGATCCATACAGCCATTTTCACTCCAGCTCGTAATACCGAGTAAGAACCAACGCCCGTCGCGCTCACAGGTCAGCGGTCCTCCGCTGTCTCCTTTACATGAACCTTGACTTTGTCCTAATCTCCCAGCGCAGCGCATGTCCGTTGTTACTGGATTAATGTTACGGAAATGCGTTTTACACACGTCGTGGTCCATCAGGGGAATGTTAGTTTCCTGAAGGATGTCCACCGACGATGCGAGAGATCCTGGTTGTCCCCAACCAGTGACATAACAGCTAGTATTGGTTGGAAAGTCTGTGTTCGTGAGGCAGATGGGCGACACATACGCATTGAATAATATCGGTTCTTTGAGTCTAATGAGAGCGATGTCGTTTTGTAGCAGGGAGAAGTTAAAATTTTCATGTATAAAAATCTTGTCCACTGGAATGTTTTGTTCTCTTCCTTCTACGAGATCTCGATGGTGTTCCCCTAGTAACAGGTAATCAAAAACAGAACGTTTCACCAAACGTCTTATGCACTTTTTCAATGTGAAACCTATTAATGCTTGATACAAATTTCGGGTTTCTGTTTTCTGCTTGCCTTCTCGGTCTTACTCGACTTTGCGATATCAGCAGAACAAAACAATCCTTCATCTTTACCCGGCTATAATGATATGATCTCATATATTACCAAACCAGAAGTCTGTAAGTTTCGATCCGCAATGGATGTCGGCCCATCAGTTTAAGGTATTATCTATTTTTACAACATCTACAGTTGTACTGCTAGATTTTTTGCTGGGAGAAAATCGTTGCATCATGGTAGCGTGGGGTTGCTTCTTAGTTATCGTAGCAATAAGAGGTGTTGTGGTCTCCAGACCAAATCGAACTGGCCATTATTTAGCGGGACACTTGATCTAGATTCTCTACTTGCACAAATCCCGTAATAAGCCCCCAAAATTTTGCATAATCATTGTCTGCAATTTCTCCTGGGACATAAGGATGTTCCAAGAGAAGTCGAAAAAATGCCTATGCATTTTTTCTTGGGGGGAAAGGGAGGGGGGGGGGGGGGGTTAAAGAGGTGTATTATGGGATATGTGTAAGTAGAGAATTTAGAAAATATCGTAAGCTGATGAGCCAAGGCAAAATGAGAGAGATCAAAACTTCTGTAATGGACGTTTGGCCTTACTACATTAAATGATCAACCATATTGATTCGAGTTGACCACACAAACGAAAAAGATATTTTTTTATTCAGTCACTACTGAATAAAATTCTCAGTTGGTGTTTAAGAAAAAATAGACCGTCCCCAAGTTGACTTACAACGAATGTATAATATAAGACTCCCAAGTTGAAAGTGCAAAAATTCTCTGAAGAGTTTGTGTCGAAAGTGGTCCATATGGTAAAGGTAAACATACACCTTATTTAACGTCGGTAATTCTTTGCCCTCTAGAGGGTATTCTCCCATGAAGCCGACGGAACAGTATATGTCAGTACCAATTGCACGTGGGGAATGGTTGGTAGAATTATGCAAACGTTCTTCCTTGATAAATCATGGTGTCCCTGTGCTGATGAAGTCATGGTGATGATGGTGATGAGGTCATGGTGATGATAACGATGATGGTGATGATGATGATAACGACAACTAAGCAAACAAAACTTACCAACAGTGACATTTAAATTAGTTGCCGCTAGTAACTTGTGTTGCTGTTGAATACAATGCGCTGCAGTAACAATCCAGAAGTGATCCAAGATGGCGCCGCCACAGATGTGAGGGAAGCTTTCCGTGTCGTCAAAGTATCCAATTTGCACCTGCCACGGCCACTCCCCCGGCACAGCAGCCACGCCTCCCACTATCTGAGGTGACCAGGAAACGTACATTCGCTTGACACCACAGGGTCCTGCAGCAAAAGTGGTCGTAAAAAGATTCAAATCAACGAAGCCTTTAAGGATCTTTTTCAATAGGCCGCGTTGGGTCATTTCACAGTTAGGTACGAAGAAGAGGAAGCAAGAGACCGTATTCATAAATGGCGGCAAAGAAATTATTCTCTTGTCTTTGTGTTAATCAACCTCACTAGTCTTACTTTGCAGCAAAAAGTCTTTTGGATTTTGTTCGTGCTAACGAGGCTAGTGAGGATGATTAGCATAAAGACAAAAGAATAATTTCTTGGCCACCATTTATGAATACGGTCTAGTGAATGAAGAACCTAGGTGTAGAGAGAGATACTCAGCCATAGGCTATATAAACTCAACGCGTTATTTCTTAGGACAAACAAGTTACAAAATGTTCCTACTCCGCTTCGCTCACCGTCCGCACGTGAACCAACTATACCATCATGCATCACTGCATGTGACAATCAACACTAGGCCCGGGTACTCGGTGGATGATCGGATAAACGTCTAGTTTATGCCTTCAGTAAGGAATACCTTGTTGATTAGATGGAAATTTCACGTCACCTCGATTTTTCAGCAAGGAAGAAATCCCTCCAAGGATTCGGAGGATCCTTCTTCAGTTTGCTTATTTGTTGTCTAAAAGGCCGTGGTGATTCTCAGTGGCCTACCTAGAAACCGGTTTAACTTTTCGCCACGATTAGCCGTTAATGCAACTATAAAGGCTTTACTTTATAGGGTTATAGGGTAAAAATAGGTTTACTTAATGAATGATTAAACGAATAAACGTAGTAACAACTGATCATTTGAATATTCTATTGAAAATAGACTGAGTAATTCGATCTGCAGTTAACAGAAACTAATGACAGCTAGTCAGTAACTATAGTTAATAAGTAATTCGTTCATAACTGTGTGTCAAGTTGTAAACCACGTCGAAGCGAAATAAAATGTTGTAGTTGTTCTTGTAGTTGCTAAAAACAAGCTTGTATGGATAATTACGTATTGACATATTCACAACCACGCTGGTTTAAATTGCAGAATAATCACAGCTTCTCCGTTTTATTATTTCAGCCTGAGATTACTCAAAATTCTGGCCTTTTACGAAAACTCTATTAGCAAATGTTTACTCCGTAAGAGTGGTACTGCCTAGGTGGGAATTGAAGCAAGAAAATATGGTTTCAACTACGTCGATCAGATCAAAGAGGGTCATCAAACGTTCACGATCACGGAGGCCTAGTTTAAGACAAAAAACAAGATATTTGTGTAACTGGAGATCAACAATTGGTGCATGACTTGCTTATTACGTTCTCTAGCCCTATGGAGACAAAAACAAAAAAGTATGAACTCACCCACAAAGGATACGTTTAAGGACGTTTTTTCTCCCCTGCCATAGGCGTTGTAAGGCACACAGACGTACAGCCCAGCATGTTCTGAAAGCGCACGTGTTATGTTCAATACACCAGACGATGAATTGGAAATCAGGCTCCCATTGTGGTAAATTTTGTACATAGTAACCGGAGGATTGGCATCTGCAGTGCATCTCAATATCACGGATGCATTGATTACTCCAATGTTATCAGGGATGGAGGCTTCTAGTCTGGTATTTAATGGTTTATCTGCAGGGATGAGAGGATTTTAAGGCAGGTTAGTACGGCTCTCAAGCGTAAATAATAGGCCACGTATAAAACACTCGTACCTCTGCCTAATAAAGGTCTCATCCTCTATTAGTTTTGAATGTTAAGATGTCAACAACGAACTCTTACCAATAAAATAGCAAGTCTGTCCAGTCACGTGACCAAATAAAACCAACAATTCTCAGTTAATTTAGTCTACACCATAGGCCCAGTTTTAAAAATACATTTATCGCACCTTATAGCAGCTAAGCTGAAAAAGTAGATACGTGTGGTCCTTTGGAACACTGATAACTCAATTGAACCGCTCAGCCTTAATAAGTCTAAGAATTGTTTAGTGTGTGGTTACATAGTATTGAAAAGACCGAAGAATAGTCCTGAAGAGAGATTACGACATCGTAAGTATAACGTTTTGTCACGTGATCGATCTTCAGTCAGGTTACTGCTAGTGTAAATCACTCACTACCAGTGAGACTGATAAAGCCTTAGAGAATAAGCCGAAAATATTACTTCATTATAATGTTATATTACTTTATGAGTCGTAAACGTTTATCAGTGATGCAGCTCTCTCAAATCTGAGGCATTCGCTGAAGGGAATGGTCCCTGCTAACACGTACAATTTTAACAAAAGAGTTTTAAACTTATTCGGAGTTTCGAAGCTACAATTCCAGGCAGAAGTGTTATAAAGTGCACCGTTGCTTGTTGGTTGGCAAATATATAGGGGGTATAAGGCAATTCTCACTCAAAACAAACTGCCATTGTTCCCACATGGTAGGGGAGGAGTGCTAGCCATCAGTCCCACAACCTTGAATGATGTCTGGAATGGTAGGATACTCACGCAAAATGGCCAGTACAGCAGAAGTCGTGTCAGGAAGTCCCAATCCATTATCCGCCGTACAGATGTACGTTCCCTCATCACTGTGACCAACATTTTTTAGAACCAGCTGCTCACCGGGTGGAAACACTAAACTACTGTCTTCTTGTTTATTCCAAGTGATTTGGGTTTTGAGACTCTCGTAGGGAAAAAAGGATGTTGCATTGCAGAAAAATGATGCGGTTCCAGTTTCGTTTATGGTTACGTTTTGAGGGAAAGAAATAATAGAAAAAGCACCTGGGGATAAAAAAGGTTTATTAGAAGATAAAACATTGCAAAAACTTAAGCATACTGCAAAAAAAGTATGGACTTCTCATTAAGCACCAAGTAGTATTAGTCATCCAGATATCCATGCATATGCTCAAGAACTAGAGTAACCATAGCTTGATCAAGGTCAGTCTAAGACAACAGATACGAACGAGATCTGTTCCATAACCAAGTTATTCTTCTCAACAAATAGTTTCTAGTCAGTGGTAACATTAAACATCTTGTCATGGAAACAGCTGTTGACCGTGGAAAAACAATTTCCTGTGTTCTCAAGCGGAATTGATCTTTCCAATCTTGCAAAAACGAAACTCCCATTTATAACACTAGACGAACTAAGCAAGGATAGTTCCAGATGTGAGTGGTATGTTTTATCAAGACCCTGAGATGATTCAAGCAACCGTCACCTTGTTATAATCACGAAAAAAAGTGGTTAAAGCTTGCCCTTTCCTTGACAGATTGATTCCCGTGTAACTGCAAGGAGCAAATGGGAACGAACACAAAGCACATCCCAAGTGACTTGTCTAAGTGGACCTTTGGATAGGCGTCCAATTTAAATGCAACAGATGTGTGACCCCTCCGAAAGAAAAACTGTTCCGGGAATCCCCCAATTTGTATACCGACTGATTGAACGGAAAGGGGAGGGATGTGGCTAGAGGGTGTCTTTGAGAAACTTTTGTTGGTTAAGTGAACGCAAGAGGCAGGTAATACATAATTTGACATCCGATTGCTGCCTCATTTTCTGAGCCAAGTTTGTCCAACAGTGTGGCTAGGATGCTCCATCAATGCGACATCGAAGTCTCGAGGAAATAACACCATTTATCCAACCAAACGTTCTTTATAATGTAACTGTTAAGTACTTACCAAAAACAGTGACAACCACGGAGCTGCTTGTCCCATTTCCCAGACTGTTGACTGGCAAGCAAAGGTACGTTCCAGCATCAGAATAACTAGCTTTCTGAATCACGTGCTTTCCTTTAAAACTGGTTCTAATCAGCACACCGTTTCGATAAAACCGGTATTGGCTGACAGGTGGGTTGGCGTCTGTGGTGCACGTCAGGGCAATTCGACCATTGCCTCTAACAAGATTGTTTGGTCTATCGGTCGATAGTCTTGTCGAGGATGGAGCATCTACGAACGAAAGAGAACATGTTAAAGGTCATAATAATAAATGACAAGAATCATGACCACTTTAAATGGGATTGTTCGTGCAGAATAAGTGAAAATTGATGAAATGCTGCCTTTTCAATGAAACGCTGCGCACCCAAGAATAGACCTTTGCATAAATGGCGCCTAAACAGTACTTTGTACATTCTTAGCCTCGTACTTATGTTTCCAGACAAAGGATTCTACACATGAATGTGAGGCTTAGGATGAACATTGCCAGTTATGCAAAGGGTCTATGAAACTTAAGGACCCATGTTGACCCAAAAGACATTGCCCGCTTGTGAAATAGTTCCAGCGTTTTGCTTGAGTACTCGTCGGGTGATTCTGTGCGAAATTCAACGCGGCGCAGAATGCTTTCGGGTAAACATGGGCTCTTAACGAACGATGGTGTATTATTCACTAAACTTGAAAAATTAATTGGGTTTTCGCCTTTGTTGTTGTCATAATACCACGAACATTCAAATTTGGAAAATACTGTTAAATGTAGCCAAAAAGCCACAATGCAAACAAACTTGGAGATTAAACTTTCCAAGCATTGCATAAATTTTATTTCAAAGCATTTTTTTGTTAACTATGAAAGCATTTTGAAAACTTTTCATCATTGAACATTCCATTGCACACCGATGGTCTAACTAGAATTTATCTGGATTAATACATTATTGATAGGAGGGCAGCATGACCCATGACCCAAATCCCGATCTCGGCTATTCCCTGGCTGGGTCAGTGTTTCCGCATTAATCTATACAACTCGCTATGCATACGCATACATACGCATACGCATACATATGCATACGCGGCCGACAGAAGGCTTGCTTTAAGAGTTGTTCTCTCTAGCGACACAAGCACAAGGATAAGTAGCTTATGCTAAGTGAAAACGAACGTCGACATAAGCGTTAAATCAACGAAGGCCCCAGCCATTTTGTTCACATGCTCAGACGTGGGGAATCTGCAAGGAGTGTCCTTTCATTGGCAAAACACAGCCAAACGTAGTAAATTTCCGTGTGCTTGTGCAATGCTTCGTTTTCACAAGGCATACTGTAAGGCGAAGGCAAGTAACCATAAGGAAATATTTTGATCTTTGTACTTGCCCATGTGTGTATGGTTGCGAAGAGGACGTTTTCACGGTGAAACAAAAGTTGTTATGCTTGCGCAAGTGCTTGCGTCGCTAGTGAAAACCAGGCTTTAGAACACTACGGTGTATAAACAAAAGAACTTCACTTGTTAATTGATCTATTGATTAATTGAGCTGTCCTTATGTGGTACCAAAACAAAACGAGACTATTTAACTAGAATGCCAAAAACAAAACAAAACGATGTTTCCGATCATTTTTTCGCAGGTCCTTACAGTTCGTTGCTTAGTTGAACGTTCTTTCAATGTAAACAAACAAACAAACAAACAAACGAGCAGAGCAATGACGAACTTACACAGCACATCAAGGTAAGCTGATTTAGACGCCGGCTGTCCCACTCCGTTGTTAGCTTCACATCTGTATTCCCCACGATATGATCGGTCAGCAGCTCTTATTGTTAAGAGGTTCCCATAAGCTACTATTACACCATCTTTGACTCGTATCCAGGTGAGCTGTGCTGTTGGTCTGCCTGTTGCATTGCAGAACATTGTCACGTTCTTCCTCTCAATTTCTGTGACAGTAACATTCTGTGGGCTGTGGACTATGGTTGGCGAGGCTAAAAACAAAAATATCCGCTGATTACAGGTTGGTCTAAAAACAAGGACTGATCTTAACGTACGATACGATGACAAAAATTCTCGGATTTAAAGGCCCACCTTAAACCGACAGGTTTCTCGACCGTTTCTGTTGGTTATGGAAATTAGCATTGTGGATCGTAGTGATCTGACTGGGTCAATTTCAGCATTGGTGGGATATTTTCATATGTGAAAATTGTTCCACGGCGTTAGTTTAAATGAAACGAATTAAGTTCTGCTTTTCATCGCCAAAAGAAAACAGCTTATAAAGCATTTGAATAGCAAGGAAGGGCTTTGGCAGTTTCCGTCCAAGGCATTGACTGATGAGACATTACAGAATTTAAGCAAGGACAAAGACGACGCGGCTACAAGAACGTTATCATCAGGTACTCGCATCCTCTGCATGACCTCCAATTTAGTCAAGGCGAGAAAAGCTAAGAATTGTGACAAAATGTAAAACGCACGAAAGTGGCGTACAAAGGCTTTGTTTTCGCTAATTAAGCCAAATTTTTTGTGGCGTTCTCGTAGCCTTCGTTGTTTTCCTTTCTTAAACTCCCTACTCCGCATTGACTTACAGAAGTCCAGCTCCACTGACGCTTCGGCGGTTACGTTCTCTCCACGCACGCTCACTGCTGTGCACTTGTAATTTCCAACGTCCGATTTGGCGACGTTTTCTCTACGGAGAATATTTCCCGAGGGATAAACTTTGCTGCTGCCTCCAAACTTAGACCATGCTATTGTTGGTGGAGGGTTTCCAGTAGCATTGCAGAAAATTTCGAAAGCTCCGGTTTCGTTTACGAGCTGATGAGGAGGAAAAATGGTAGAGATACTCGGTGGCTCTAGAAATATCAAAGGAACAACATTAGGAAACATTCAAAACGTACTGACTCTAAGCACACCCGGTCCCGATCATGAAACAAGTAGATACACAATGTAACCTCGATGCCCTGAACTGAAAAGGTCCCGTGCTAAACATAGGTGAAGCTATAGCTTGGACACACGGGTTGGTAAAAGGAAAGGAACTTTATTTAAGTGTCTAGTCGTTATAGCGCTTAAGCACTAATTGGAGCACCAACAAACTCAACCCACATATGACGCCGGATCTGGGAATCGAACCCGGGCCACAATGGTGGGAGGCGAGTGCTCTCACCACTGCGCCATCCCTGCACCCAAGTTTCCAAATGGTTTCCAAATAAAGCACTTATCTTCATCTAAATTTCGTATGTTGAAAGCATATTGCTGCAAAAATAGATACTCAAGTCGCTTTAAACTTAGTAAACAAGTAGCACCATTGGGATATGGGGGAAAAGTACAGCTATCGCTAGATCGATTTCATTGCTCGACAATTAATCGGAAAAACTAAAGGAAGTAAAGCAAAGGAACTTTATTTAAGTGTCTCGTCTTCTAGCGCTGGAGCACTAATTGGGAATACTGTAAACTGAAATCAACACATTAACGCAGATCAAATCAAATGTTGGTTTTTGAAAACCGGAGTACCCGGATAAAACATATCACGCCCTGTCTGGGGATCGAACGCAGGCCACATTGGTGGGGGTGAGTGCTCTCACCACTGGGCCATCCCTGCACCAAGACATTACCACATCAAAGGCATTTTTCATGCTTCACTTAAAAAAGAACTTTTTCCCTAAAGCGATGAGTTATTTTTTGAGCAGTTTTGGTGGCTAAAAATCATTACCGATTCTTTGTAAATTTTGTTTCACAATATAACGTTTTCTGGGTTACTTCTGATCTATAATCAGGTCAATGCGAAAGCATAACTTTCAGCTACAATTAAAAGCCACAGGGGCAGTTTCCTCCAAAATTTAAGATTAATTAATTCGTCTGGTTTCGAGGAGGACTTATTGTTTTACCTTTTCCCATATATCACTCACCATATAACGCCAGTATGATGCTGGCTTTGTCCACACCCGCAATATTGGAACAGTTGCAGTAGTATTCTCCTTTGTCTGCCGCCGTGAAGTTCTCAATTACATAGATGCTCTGATTGGCATTTATGAAATGTCCCTCGCGGTAGAAATGACAAAATGGCAGAGGAAATCCACTAGACAAGCAGTACAGCGCGACATTCTCGCCGAGTGCAACCGCGTTGTACGACAAGTTTGTTGTGATGACAGTGTCTGTAGGACTTCCTAAATACAAAAAAAAAAAAAAAAAAAAAAAATAGCACTTAAAGTTTATTCGGTTTACACCCACCAAAAAATCCATTCCAAATGGATCACAATTTAAGAATCTCTCTCTATCGACACAGATTACGAGTGCAACGTTGCAAACAACGAACAGAGAGCATACTAATATTTGAAATTTCATCTGGAAGTTGCAGAGAGGGAAACTCAAAAGGAAGCTTTCTTAAGGAATTATCATCTGGAAAAATTTAACAACCCTCCACCTCGGAGACCACCTAGTAAAGCTATTGCTACTTAAGCATAGGAAACTTTCTTCATTCCTCTAACGCCATCTAAATACCTCAAGAACACGTTATCGTTCACCGTGGAAGTAAGGACGACGCCGACGGCTACGAGAACGCCACGCCGTGCGTTTTACATTTCTTTGCCGTTCTCGTCTAAACGACGACGTGAAATGATCAAATTTGAGGTCATATGGAGGACGATAGCACCTGACGATGAATTTTCAATTTTCTCTCTAAATGTCCATACCGTTCTCACCAATTTTATTCTTGGAATGTGTACTCACACTTTCCAAGCCGAGAGACTTAGAGTAATCGCAAAATTATTACAGTAACGGGAAATAATATTTTTAGACAACGTTCTCGTAGCCGTCGTCGTCGTCGTCGTATTATTAGGGAGCTTTAGCAACGACAACGGCGACGGCAACGAGAACGTTACAAATTTGCATATTCAGTGGGCAAAAACAATAGCTTTGCGCGCCCTGCACGTGCTTTTTTCATTTTTGTCCATTTTTTTGCCGTCGTCAGCAAAGCAACAACGTGAAATAACCAAGTTTGAGGTGTTATGGAGAACGTCAGCACTTGGAGATAAATTTTCATTTTTCTCCTCTAAATTAAGCGCCGCTCGTAACGGTTTCATTCCTAAGGGACTGCCACACCTTTGTCATGCTAAAAAGCTTGGAAGAGTCGCGAAGTGACCGCAGTAACGTGAATTTATGTTTTCACATGACTTTCTCGTGCCGTTCCCGTCGTCGTTGCTAAAGCTCACTATTTTCTAGATGACATGACGTTGCTCATAAAGCCCAGTCTTCATCGACGATCCTATGACTAACCGCCCAGTACGGACCTTCAACAATTTCAATCATCTGGTTTTGAAGATTAAACCTTGAAGACAGATGTGCTTTCTTACCTTCAACCTGCAGCACTATTGCCAGTGTGTGGTCTGACACAACATTTACAGCTGAACACTGATAAGTTCCGCCATCAGCTGGAGAGATGCTTGATATGGTGATGTTGGCATATCCTTGTCCTTGCAGTAAAACTCGGCCATCTTTCTGCCATACAACGTGTGGGATAGGCAGACCAGTTGCTGTGCATCCTAAGATAACGCTTTCACCAAGCTTGGCCTTCCGGCTTGGGGAAATCCAAACTATCTCTGGTTTAACTGAAGGAACAAGAGACGACGGACAACGGTAAGGACCTTTCTACCAAATTATTTCATAAGAAAAATTCGTACATTGAGCAGCTAAGCCTGAAGATTCCTAAAGCTTCTAAAGGCTCAAAGTGACCACAGCAATTTAGTTCTTCCTACACCAATAAGATAAGCAGTGTGGTTCGATACCGGGTTGAAGTCGCAAATTGATTTGCATCGCCGTTTTCAAAGAACTATCAACATGCAAAGCAGTGTGTGACGTCAATCGAACCCATTCCCCTTCAAATCAATAAAAAAGTGAAACAACACAACGTATTTGGGAGAATTTCGGAGAATAAATAAATTGGAAAAGTTTGTTGAGGTGATAGGCACTTTAAGAATGCGACGGTTTTGAGCCCCGGAGAACAATCGGAAGTAAGCTGTTTTCCTTTTTACCTTGTCTTGACAATACCATTTTTATATTGTTAAGTATCTCTTCAAAATTAGAGATCATTAGTTTTAGAATGTGGTATAGCTTACTACCCTGGCATGCAAAATGTTCACTTCCGGTTTTCGTCCGTACCTCAAAAACGTTGATGTGCTTAAACTCCCTAATAAGCAAACAAGTAATCTCTTTCTTGGGCGAAAACACGACAACAATGACATAACATGCTCGGCAAGGATTTTGAGTTTTTGACTCGTTCATAACGATTGATGTGAAGGTGTAGAAAAAAACTACTCTACCTAAAGTTTCAGCTGTTTTTTCGCATACTGTGTTCTCTACAAATTCAACGTCGTCGATAGCGATGTCACTGAAAGCATCATTTCCAACCACGCCTTCGAATTTTACCTGTGAAAAACAAGCAAACAATGGAACAAGAACATGTGAAAAAAATAACGAATTTCGCATGTTTGAATTCAAGTTCACATTTTTGACGAGTCTTCCCTCGTGAAACTCAAATCCTAATCTTCAATCATTATAATCCATATACACGACCACAAAATTAACTGCTCTCTTCAATACCATCACTGAACAGACCAAATGACAAGAGCGCAGGCTTAAAATGCATCCACTTCCCTGATTCTGATTGGCTAAGAAGATTTTGTTCGTTTTCTGCGACAAGCTACTACAGAATATTGAATCGTGAATACCAAACAAGAGATATTATAATGTTGCTCACTATGAAATGCGCAGTTAACTAGCTGATAGTTGGTTTGCAGAGCCCTAATAAATCCATTCGGGTTCTCCAGTAACTTCGAGTTCATGTCACGTCTATAAGGTCTTCCATCTAGAATTGTTGCAGTTTTCCTTGTCAACAAACTCCTTGGTTGTTTAATATTATGATAAATGACAAAATATCTATAACTAAAAGGTACGGAAATACAGCTATATGAAAGATAAGCATTAAACAATGGCGGGCTCCGGTATTAAAGACACAACGACGGAAAACAAGGAATTTTCGTATGCTACGAAATATCCGTCTGTGTTGGGGTGGAATACTGGTGGAAAAAAACTTGAACAGATAAAGCTGCTTCTTGAAGGAATAAGAGCTGTGGCAAAATTAGAGAACGCATAAGATAAGACTTTCTCGTTGTAATTCCTTACCACATATATTCCATCATAGTTAAGCGGAAGGGTCGCCTTGTACCAATTGTTCCCTTGACTTCCCGAAATCTCCCACAAAACTTGATCCCCAACTTTGACTCTGAGGGTTTCAATGGATTGTCCGTACATATGATAATAAAACACCATACATGTAGCATTTCCATTGCTTTGTATCTTGGGAGACTGGAGTCGAGCAACGGTACCCCTAATTCTTCCAGACGACTCTATATAAAAGTAATATCCTGCAATGCAGAAGATAGTTCTCAGTGGTGGATTAGACTAAGAATGTTTATAGGAAAAAAGCAGGGATTTCAGCAAAAGAGTCGATTACTGAAATGAAACAATGTTTTAAAGAGGGTGGCATCAGGTAGCTAACACAAAGTTAATTACTGTGGCCTTCTCCTCGTAACAATGTAAACTCAAATTAACACAAATCAAATCAACTGTTGGTTTTTGAGGAGAAGGGAAAACCGGAGTACCCGGAGAAAAACCTCTCGGTGCAGAGTAGAGAACCAACAAACTCAACCCACATATGACGCCGAGTCTAGGAAATGACCCTGGGCCACATTGGTGGGAGGCGAGTGCTCTCACCATTACGCCATCCCTGCACCCTAGCGGTCTATTGACGTCTTTAGGGCCTGTTACCATCGTGTATTCAACCATCAGAAACATCGCCAGCCGGTTATGGAATACGTTATTGAGACCATTTCAAAAAGAGCAGTCTGCTTACTATTGACAAACGTTTAGTTCAATGAAATGTCATAGATGAATCTAACGAAGTTTGATTCAAACGTAATAAAACAACAATTACAATAATAATTGCGTTCGTGGCAGTTTCTGAGGCACGTTTTGGGTTGGTTTTTGAAAGTCATTTCCTGGTAAGTAAAATCACCTATTATTCTGCTTTCGAGCTGAGCTGCCGCGTTTTTAATATGCTTCGTCAGAGTCTTGGGGAAGTGTATGTGAATCCTGGTAGGAATATTCCAAACAGCAATGCAGGAGTTTTGCACTCGACCGTTTCGTTTTCGATGAAGACATTATCGTCATGCCGTCAGGCTAAATCAAAGGAAATGCTAATCCAGCAGTAAATTTACTGACGTTACATCGAACCAAATGAATAAAGCTTGTGGTCACAAAATAAACGTACCGAGTTATGTAGCTTCGCGCCTCAAATTGAATTACCCGAGTTGTGTCGCTCAGTGGCCAAAGCACTATTTCATTACTGCTTGTAATTTCTGTTCAGAACAAGTTATCATTGTGGCTCGATGTTTATAATTGAAAGACACAAGATTTGCCCAAGCGAATAGAAGCAACACACTCGGTCAATTCATTGGAATACGCATTCGTGTTAGTCGCTCACACAGTCCATGCAAGGATTTGATAACCGATTTCTATGAAACGTGTTCAGTTGGGAGGCACTATGCCTTTGACTTCTTCATTGCTTAACTTTCTGTTTCCTGTTTCCTTAGGTGAGTGTACAGTAGCATATTGTTATATGTTAAATATTCCTCTGTTCTCCCACGAACAATCATTCATAGCATTTATGTTCTTTTGTTGTAGAATTATCGAGCAAGATATGTAAATGAAGGTTACAGAAGTCCTATCCATGGATCACAAGAGAATACGTTAACACTTTTGCACTTCCTCAGTGACAAAAAAAGCATGTCGAACGCACTCTGTTAATCTGCGATTACTCCTAGTAATAATAGATAGTTTGCAACCAATCCCTAGAGACACAGAAAACAGTGATGTAATGTACAATTGCTGCTGGACAAACAAAAGGAGATAATGAGAGACCTTTTGTTTTCAACCACCAACATGGCGGCGATGACGTAACGTGAAAGCCACCTATAGGATATTAATATTAATATTATTGATATTAATATGAATGATACTAATAAAAAATAAAAGAGACAATGAAGATATATCCACCAAGCTTACCAAAGCCGGTATGGTCCTCTGAAGGCCCTGTTCCTATCGATGGTGTGGAGCCAAGTTGACGAGTCCACGTAAAGTCCGCAGTGAGGTCGTTATCCCAGCCGCAATACCAAATGTCAAAGTTGCAGCTTGCATCTAAAAACACAGTTTTAGAGATTGGAGTATACTTTACCTATGCCATTAACACTCATAATAACCACTTGCAAACCTTTTTCTTAGGGTTTTGTTGTTTTCGGGCAAAAAAATAATTATATTCCGTGTTATTGACAACGCATTTGTATCTGGCGCTGGAAGTTAAGATATCAATGATAATTGTAGCTAAAAGAGACATTAAATAAAAATTTCAGTACAGATTGCGTTTTAAACATTAAAACTTCTGTCTCCATCCTTACGGCTACCTGAAGTCAATAATAGGGTAAAATACACTGCGTGAAATGAAACGTGGTCATCATTCCCACGATCGAAACGTTCATTCTCCTAAAGTACCATGGATTTCTTTGCTATGTAGTCACGAGAATGTGGTGTTATATCAACATCACACCTCTTAAGCTCTAATATTCTTCACTCCCAATACCTATGTGGCAGACATTTCATAGAAACTGTGAGGAAGATTGACGTACCGATCACTCAAGGAAATCAAGAGTATGGAACACCATAACGAGATTTAATGGTTACGTGTTGTGTTTTCATCATGATGTGTTGAATCAATTTGGCATAACAAAAAGAAGTCACCACACTCAACAATTGCGATATCAAGTAACGTCACGTGATAACCACATAAAGGGAGTAAGTCGACACGTCATAAAAGAACCTCATCACATAAAAAGTAACACGTACGTCAAAAGAAGACCTCAACACATCATAATGGAAACACAACAGGTAACCATCAAACCTCGTCACATAATGACAAAACAATACATAATAATGTTGCCACAGTACACTGGGATAAAACTCCAAAACATCAAGACAAAACTTTAAGACCAAAAGAATAAAGATTACATCAGTAAGTTATGCCTTTCCACCCTTAAGACCAAAAAGAAGAAAGATTACATAAGAAAGTTATGGCTTTCCATACAAAAGGATTGAATTTGGATCTGAAACGGTGCCATGAAAAACTAACGATTCCAGCTGGCTACTATAAAGAAGCTGTTCATCCAGTGAATGGATTTGTTCTCACCTTTTGCACTCACAGTAAAGTCGTACTGACAGACGACCCCTGCATCTTCAGTATGGTCGCAGTTGTGTATTCCCCAGCCGTCATGAGGACAGCCTGCAAGCGTTTCCTCTGTTCCTGTACAATTCACTTCATCCAACCATATCGGTCCCGATTGAGTGGCGCCAAAATAGGAATCTGTGGTAAAGCCAATGGCACTTGGGTAGCCCAACATGCGGCAGACGACATGAGCATCATTAATATCCCATGCATCATCGCATACCGTTCCCCACTGTCCATTATAGAAGAGGGAAACGAGGCCTTGATTGGCGTAATTCGGGTCACCCACAAGCTCAATGTATATAACTGTGAAAATTAAGCGAAAACAATAACTTGTGAGTTTGCATGCCATTTCTTAAGAAATCTAGGTGCCACAAAAATATATTCAAGAAAGGGATATGAAAGTGCTGGGTATTTTGATTATAACGACCATAAGTCATTGTTTCCTGTGTTTCTATCTACAGAGGTTTGTCAAGGTTAAAAAGACAATAAAAGACTAGCCTCTAGGTGATCTGGTGACGTAATTTGGAGGACTGGGAGAAAAATGTTAACGCCATATTCCACAACCGCGCACGGCCTTAGGTGTTGTTTCCAAACCCCCTGAGGTATTTCCATCGTCAAAACTGAACAGATCATTCCGTGTCTACGACATTTCCTGTTAATGAATGAACCTTCAAGTAGACCCGACGAGCTCTAACCTCACCTCTGCCATGTTGAATTCGAAAATGAGGCCGCGCGCGGTTGTGGGATACGGCGTTTTTCTCCCCAGTCCTCGGAATTACGTCACCAGATCACCTGGCTACGACGAGTTGACTCTTCGCTTCTTAGGCTCCGTGCAAACGGACGCAACAACTCGAAAACATTGTTAGTTGTTGGTTCGACAGATGCTGGATGGTGTTGGCAGTGGTGCACAGAGGGATGCCACAACTCCCAACAATGTTAGGATGTGCAGTGTATTATGGGAAGGTTTACGATCCACAAGACTTTGTGAATTTACAAAATTCGGCTGCCATCTTGTTTTCATGGAGATCATATCCAATGCCCATGCGTGGCCCCAAGAACGTTGAAAGAGCTGTGCAGACGGACCAACTTTGTTGAGCTTTGCTTCGGCGATCACATAGCAAAAGAAATGTCGGGAGTTGTTGGCTCAAAGTTTGACCAGTTTCAAACTTTACGCACCAACTAGCAACAACACGCAACAAGGTGCAACGGGGTATGTTGGGAGTTGTTGGCCAACAATGTTGCGTCCTTTGTCACGGAGTCGTACTGACGACTTCCCCCGGAGAGCATTCCCACAGGCTATCTAAAGACGTTCGTGTCCTCTAGACCCTTGCAAGGATTCTCAAGGACTATCGACGAAAGAGAGATCCCTGTAATTTACCTGGAGGTATCTCTTTGCAAACTACTCCAGCGTCTTCTGAGTGGGTACAATCATGAGATCCCCATCCCCTGAAGGAACAAGATGCAACAGAAACCTCATTCCCACTGCACCACAAATCATCCAGGAGTATTCTCTGGGTTGAGTTTCCAGGTCCAAATCTTCCATTTATCTCGGCAGACACTGCACCAGGAAAACCTAACATTCGACAAATGACATTTGCATCGAGAATGTCAAAGTCATCATCACACACTGTTCCCCATTCACCATTGTAGAGCACTTCGATGCGACCTTCCCGGTTACTTGATCCGTTAATCAGGCGCACTTGAACAGCTGCAAATTATAATTGAAAACTTATCAAAGGAGGGCACAGGCTCGAAACATAACAGCTTTCCGAAAATTTCAAATAAACACAGAGAAAAACAAACATTTCCTAGAACATTCCGAGATACCTAGTAACGGTCTCTTGCCAAACCTTAAGGACGGTGCCTACTAATTCAAAGGTATTTTTGCGCGGTTTACTGAATATGCGGGAAAAGCAGATCTTAACAAGTGTTATTGAAATCCGAAAAGAAAATGGGGGGTAACGAAGCATTTTTCGAAGATAATGAATCAACAATATTTGTAAAAAGCTTTAAAATACAAAGCCATGTATGGCGTTCTTTTCCAAATTGAAGCTTAATTACCTCTGAAAAATGCGTGGTTACCCCCAATTTTCTTTTTGGATACCAACAGCACTTGCTAAGTTCTGCTTTCTCCACATAGTTTTGAACCGCGCAAAAATATCCCTGTATTAATAAGCACCGCCGATAGGAAATCCGAGTATCTCGAGATGCGCAGAACGTATGCGCAGTAACAATAGTAGGCACCGTCCTTAATAGGGACCTTTAGATTGAAGGAAGTGGACGACTACGAGTACGCAGTTTCCGTACTGAGCATGCGCACTTCGAAAAATGTCAGCCTCCAAACCTTATATGCATACTCATTACGGAAACCTCGCACTCGTAGTCGTGATGCTACTTCAGTGGAAGAGCAAAACACGTAAATTTGGTTCATTAAATGAGTTGATAAAGGTTCGGTTGCTACCGTGAAAAGATAAAAGAGCTGACATTTAGGGCGTTAGTGCTTCGTCAGAGCGAATTTCTTGGTTTGAAAAACTAGAGAAGTATTAAACCATAGTTATTAGATGTAGGCTGGTTATGAAACTCGACAAGTTTCTTTGTTGCATGTTTTTGTTTGCCTTTTTTGGCCTTGACCCTGCACAAAACCCGACAAAAACACGCTTTTTTCAGCAGGATAACCAATCAAAAGCTTGGACTAATTTATTCGAAATTAACTTGCGAACCAAAAGCAAAAGATTGTGCAGGGTCATGGTCGGTTCAACATCTAATTGCGACTGTATTGTTCCTGCTTTTGAAATTCCCAGGATTTCATACACCTTATTCCAAAATGGCCGCTATTTTAGGATTCTTTTGTTTCCTTGCAAATTGGCCCTCTTGACCTCGCTTTCAAACGTAAAATTCAAAAGAATATTTAAACTCGAACGAGGCCAAAAGGGCCAATTTTCAATCAAACAAAAGAATACTAAAATGGCAGCCATATTGGAATAAGGTGTATAACCAGTCCCTAGATTAACTATGATTAAACGGACTCAAATTGATGGAAATGAGGTTTTGCCTTGTTGTGTGGTTTGGTCATTATGTGGTGAGGTTTTGTCATTATGCACATGACGATGTTTGATGGTTACGTGTTGCGTTTAGATCATGACGTGACGAGGTCTTCTTTTGACGTGCTGTGTTTACATTTTATGTGGTGAGGTTTATGATGTCGACTTTCTCCCTTTATGTGATTATAAACACAGCACGTCAAAAGAAGACCTGAACACATCATGGTGGCAACACATCACATAACCAGCAAACCTCTTCGTCACAGAATCACAAAACCACACCACATAATAATGTTGCCACAGTACACTATGACAAAACTCAAAAACGTCAAGACAAAACTTCAAGACCAAATACAAAGGTTACATAGAGCGGTTTCCAAACGAGTGTCGTAAAACCAAAACCAAAGTAATTACTTTGGCCAATCAAAAAGGACGCAGACAATCCAGTAAACCAATCAAAACTAGAAGTAATTACACGTAGCAGACAGAAAGCGAGGAAAAATGTGCACTCGCGAGCCACCATTGGTTTTGGTTTCACCTCTGCTTGGTTGAAAAAGTGGCGCGAAAACGTTGAACCAATCACTGATTGAAGTGATGCAAAACCAAAGTAATTCGCTAATTACTGTCGACACTCAATTGAAAACCGCTCTAAGAAAGTTATGGCTTCCCGAACAAATTCAACAATATAAGCTGCATTAAAAGGGAAAAAAAGACGGAATGAACAATTACTCTATGATAAGGAAATTGTAAACCAAAATGGCGATTAGAAAGAGGCGAAGGAAGGCTGAGGAACTCACTTGGCAATTTTGTAGGTTTACCAGCATCATTAATTACTTGATTCTCTGGGAAAAAGGCTGGCCTTGGGCTATTGCCACAATAAACTCCAGCATCCTCCTGATGATCGCAGTTGTGTACTAACCAACCATTATGACCACACTCCGTTATGGAAGACTCATTTCCATTACAAGCGACATTATCGAGCCAAATCGGTCCTTTTCCAATGAGATCTGCTGATGGATCTGCTTGTAATATGTACGAAACCGCAGCCCAAGTATAATTGTATCCTAACATATTACAGACCACAGTCGCATCTCGGATATCCCAGTAGTCGTCACAGATTGTGCCCCATATTCCACTGTGATAGATTTCCACGCGGCCAGAATCAGGAGAAGGGCCATCTCTTAGTCGGACAATCGGGGCTGTTCACAAAAAAAAAAAAAAAAAAAAAGATCAGGACAATTAAAGTGCTACTGATAACACAAAATTCATCTTTTCTCTCGAAAATTATTACCCTGGGTGCCAGAGACTTTTCTAGCGCGGTTTCCGGTTTTCAGTCAAGTCTTTATAGTGACCCGCGCGAAAAGCCTCTGGACCAGAGCGCTATTCCTTTGATAGCGTCGAACCAATCGTTAGCTCAGTTAGATCAGTTGGTCCAGATTTTGGACAGGACGGCTGATTGGTTCCGAACGACCACCTGAGGGACAGACGCTACAATTGGTCGACAAGAATAGACCAGCACGTGAAAGAATATTGTTGACATCACGTAAGCGTACTGCCAGAAGTGTTGTGATGGCGGTTTGTGAAAGTTTGGGGAAGGCACTGAAGGAAAGTATAAGCAATGTACTAGAAAGTTTTGACGGTGTAGAGAAGTTAAGTGATGTGCAAACAAGTGGGGTATTTAATTTTATTCAACGCAAGGACGTTCTTGCTGTCTTGCTGCCAACCGGTTCCGGTAAATCGTTGTTGTTTCAGCTTATTCCGGGTCTTTGTTTACGTCTTAACCAAATGGGATACTGCGACTATCCGAAAAGTGCAATTGTGATTGTTGTTTGCCCGTTGAATGCCCTAATCGAATTTCTGACATTTCTTCACGTGCCGGTCCACGTGAGACGTCCATGTGATTGGCATAAATGTAATCCGATAAAAAAGCTCAAAGGTCAACGGGGACGGTAAAAAGCACCGCTCCGTGCCAGAGGTTTTTCTCGCGGCTTCGCCGCTCGTGGCTTCGGCCTACGGCCGAAGCTGTGTCGGCCTTTGGCCGACACCGAAAATTCCCGCCGCACGCGAGAAAAACCTCTGGTGCCCAGGGTAGAAAATTATCGAAGTGTGTGTTAAATTCCACTAGGGTAATCTGATTTTACGCTTCTGTTTTGAGCGGAAGACTGCTTAATTTAGGAAAATATTATTACAGAGTTCCGACATTCAGACGCGACCGTCAGTAGTGCTGGTCGCCGAACTGAAAAGAATCACAAACGTACGTTTTTTCATGCAAATGACTCCAGCATCTTCTTCGTGAAGGCAATTACTTGAGGTCCACCGTCTGTTAACGCAAGAAACAAGAGATGACTCGTGTCCCTGGCACCATAAGTCATCGAGCACTATTTCCTGGTTCTCATTTCCGGCACCAAAATGCGCCTCAGGGAGAGCGGATATCGCCCCAGGGAACCCAAGCATCCGACAGACCACATTAGCATCTAGAATGTCGAAGTCATCGTCACAGACTGTTCCCCATTTACCATTGTAGAAAACCTCGACACGACCTTCACGATCATTTGATCCATTGACCAGACGAACTTGAACAGCTGAAAGGCAAAGTACTAGAATAATGTGTGTGATCCTTAAAATGAGGTAACCTGCACTTAGGCTCTCGTTTGGGCGAAGTGCATCTATCAAAAATATTTTGTTACTGTGTGAACGACAGTCTCTTCTAAAAGCCTGGGCCGATTAATCAAAAAAGGGAAGAAAGAATTTGTTGAGCTGATCCACTTAGCCACACAGGTTAATTTCAATATAATCATTGACCAGAAGTGTTTTTCACGTTTGAACAAAATCAGCATCCGTCTGGTGCCAATTACTGTGAGCTTACCTAGGTTTGGGTTACTGGAAATGACTGGTAAGATCAACCTGGTAAGATTCGATTACACCTTTATTCTTATCGTCAAACGTCCATTTGCACTATGATTCAGCGGTTACCGAATTTTTTAGCACAGCCGTACCCCTAAAAGGTGCGGTACCACTTACAGCTAGGTGGTGGAAACTTGTTATTGGCATTAACCAAAGAAACAGGTTGGTTAAGTGGCCTTGGTGAATCTCCGCACCACACTCCAGCATCCTCCACATGATCACAGTTATGAACCGACCAACCACTATGCCCGCACTCGCTCAAGGAGCTTTCGTTACCAATACAGTCCACATCATCAAGCCAAATACGCCCCGCTCCGAGAAGGCTATCGTCATGTGGCAATACCAAATCGCCATACGAGACTGCAGTCCATGCATAGGTAAAATTAAGCATTCGGCAAACTACAGTGGTGTCCTCAATGTCCCAATCGTCGTCACAGACTGTGCCCCAATTGCCATTGTAGAAGACCTCCACTCGGCCAAAAGTATCGGTACCGTTAACCAAGCGGACGCGGATTGGTTCTATTAGTTTCAAAAAAAAATCAGAAGATCAGAGGTCTCATCTGCCATTAGCCCCTTCGTTTGGCCCTCTCATTTATTTCGAACGAAAAAAAAAACCACCTCACGATAAACAAACAAAATTGAAGTTATTATGGAACAGGTAGCACCATCGTTATATGCACTAAACACATTAAAATAATTTACGGAAACACTACTTTTAGAGTTCGAAATAGCGAAGGTTTTGTGCTCAAAACTCGAACCTTTCCATCTTCGTTCTTTTACTTAATTCCAGATTTTGGTGAATCTAAGCACAATATCATGGATTTTGTTTGTCGGAGTTTGTATGTGGACAGAGATTTCAGTTTTTTTTTTCCTACGACGATGGATTCGCATTAGGTGAATAACAGCACATTTATGCTTAAACAATTTAAATTCTCATACTACCCTCTGGTGGTTCCGTAGTCATTGATGTTACCGGAGTGCTGGTGGGCGTTGTTGGTTCCTGTGTTGGCGCACCATGACATATCACACCTGCATCTTTTCCGTGATTGCAGTTGTTGACACCCCAGCCTTTGTGGCCACATTGCGATAAGGTAGACTCTTGTCCAGTACAGGACATTTCGCTTAACCAAACGGGGCCAGTGCCACCTCGGTAATCATTACAACACCCCGCAGACCAGGCACTTTGGTATCCCAACATTCTACAAACAACTGACGCATCTGAAAGGTCCCAACCGTCACTGCATATGGTTCCCCAGAATCCACTGCGGTAAACTTCTACCCGACCTTTATCCGGGGTAGAGCCACCGACAAGTCGAACTTTGACATTGATATCTGAAGAAAACAGCAATCAAATGTGATAACAATGCTATGATAACTTTCGTTTACTATTGTTATTATTATTATTATTATTATTATTATTATTATTATTATTTTTATTATTATTATTGTTATTATTTGGTAGGTAAATTCTAAGTTATTGATGACTTCATTGACACTAACACTGCAATAAGAGTGCGTCTGATGAGTTAAACAATCAAGATGGGTTTATTCTCGTTATCAAAAGAACCAGAGTTAACAAGAATGAAGGAAGACTTACTCGAAGCCATCATAAAAGCAATTATAATCCAGTATTTGGCATTTATCGCGCTTTGGCACTACACTAGGTATGGACAGTACTCCTTGGACAGTACCGTCTTTGAAACAAAAGTGATACACTGTACATAATTTCAACGTAAGTCGATGGTTCCCGGAGTTTGTCAGACGGGTGCAATGGAAATCTTAACCGGTTTGAACCCAAAAGCAACACACGCCGAAGAAAAGTAAAGTGTTTTCTCCATGTGAGAATGGACCAGAAAAAAGATGTCTTACTCAGACGCGCATCGGTTTTGATGCGGTTACACTTCTCTTTTTCACGTCGCCGGTCAATTCCGTTATTAAAACCGGGTTGTTTTGAAAACGGTGTCAAAAGTGGAACGTTTTGAAAACGGTACGGTTTCAGATATCACCTTGTAAACGACGAAACCGAATCGATTTGAATACGGTTCAGTGTTGTGGTGCCAAATTTGTCTTGCTAGCGAAGGACTTCAATTTATGGCTTGCTTCTTTTCTTTATTTCTCGTGTATTTCTTCCACCATAAAGAGGGAAATGCTTTCGAGATCCTCCATTTAACAAATTGATATCATTTTTTCATGTCTGTCTTGTTATTGATCATGAATTTCGTCATAACATTGCCAAAGTAGCTGTGAATCCGCGATAGCCGAGTGGATCCGCAGACTACTTTGACAATGTTATGACGAAATTCATTGTCAATAACAGGACAGACGCATGAAAAACTGACATCAATTTGTTTTTTACAATAACAAAAAGGAAGAGGGGTCAAAATTAAGGCAAAACACGAGAAGAACGCGAGACAAAAATGCGAGAAACTTCAATCTGAAATTATAAATTTATGTGTCTGTGCGCTTATTGACGATATAAATTAGCCAATGAGCGCGCTAGAATTTTGCAGTCATTGTAAAAATCTACCCTAAAGGGATCCACTGATGTCTGCTGAACCGATTTCCAAGCACCGTTCTCAGTCGTTTCATATTCATTAATAACTAGTAAAAGGAATTCTAGTTCACTATCCGTTCATCTGAATTGTGTCGCTTCCAACAACAAAATGGCGTTGGGCACGTTCCCAGATCCCATTCATCAGTGATGGACGCCTGAGGACGAGATTAACGCTCCGAAATGGTAACATAGGCTCCGTGTAAAAAGTTCGAAACTGCATCTTTTCAACACGGTTTCAAAGTCATGAAACCGTGTCGAAGGGAAAACTTGTTCGGGTAAAAGTAGCATCAAGTGATATCTCGAATCGGAAGTCATCTTCAAAATCGAGAAATCTGCCCTTTGCCTGGTCACCGAAACGAGCACGTACTCCGCTGACTCTTGAAATGAGCATCATTGGTTTTTTTTTTTTTTCCAACCCATTCTCTACCTTGAATTAACGATTATCGTTAATTTAGAAGACTGAAAGCTTGATATGGATTATGGGAAATAACCCAAGTGTATGGAGAGTCTATGGACTTGGGACTCAAACCTAGGAATGTTCATTATTAACCCGTCACATAACCACTTGACCACCACACCGCTAGCTGTTCACGGACAATATTTTAAAGCTTTGACCTAAATTATTAATCTAGCCTAGGCCTAATTACTCCACAGCATTGATATTCTATGGGAGACTTAAAGAAATGTCTTTTTTTTTTTGAGAGTGCGGTGTCTTGTTCTTCATTGGTGAAGAGGAAAGAAGCGGTTCCTATAGAGTAGAAACTCCGGGTTGAAATCCAATCCACGGATATGATTTTTTATTCCCTTATTTTCTCATACCACAAGTCCTAGGAATCTGTGTCATAATTAACGACAATAGTAAATTCAAAGCAAATTACAAATTAACGATAATCGTTAATTTAGAGAAGAGATCATGTTGTTTTTGTCCGTGTAAAGACTAGCCTGCACCAACACGTACGATCCAACTTCATCGCGAGATCTCACCTGTGATATCCACGAGAATGTCACTCTTCGGCGCCGCAAAAGAGCTGAAAAAAGTACAGCGAAAACGAGTCAAGTCTAATTCGGTGACATTCTTCACTTTGATGGTGATATCATTCCCAGGAATGACATCAAAAGAGTCTCGCTTGTCGATCTCTTGGGTAGCGGCGCCCAAGTACTGCTTTACGACAATAATCTGCCATTGGTCGCTGTAGAGGAACAACTCACGTTCCACAAGAATGAAGGAAAAGCGATTTGCTTTCGTTTTCTCTTCTCGCGTTAGTGAAACATTCCATTCCAAAGTAACGGGTGATCCAAGCTTCACGTTTTGTGGCGAATTAATGCTCCATGATAAGCAATCTGTCAAAGAATCGAATATTCCAAAACACAAATTTAGACAGGCAAGAAATTCATGGCGCTGTGATGGGTTTTTCAATGGCTGAATTTATACGAACGAGACGGGGCGTTCATGGGGACGTATACAAAACATGGACCCTAGGTCCATGGACCACCCCTGTGGACTCGGTCCATGGAACCCTTCATGGACCCGGTCCATGGACTACCCCGTGGACCACCCCCCCCCCCCCCCCACCCCCACCCCTCATTTTGTAAATACAATACGTTTTACAAGCATTCGGATCGTACTAGCGTGTCTGAGAAGAGTGGCAAACCAAGAACATTGAATCTCAAACTTACCAATTGAGTTTTTCATTTACTCATACGAAATAAAATATACTTTAATGGACTGCTGACTATGTGCACAAAAAAGAAAAGACTTGTTTGGAGTATGGAGCGAGTAATTTTCTTCTCACGCTCTCTGTGGCAGTTCCGTCACAATTACTCGCTCGTTATCCTAAGCTAAGCCAGAGAGCCTGATAAACCGGGCTACGATGAATTCTGTGCTGTTACGTGACATTTCAAAGATAGGTTATCTAGTAACAACTATGTAGCCAGATATCAATCGCGTTCCCTGAGACCGCTTTTCTTTTGGTCAGCACCAAGAACACGGACTCTGGCCACTTCCAAGCCAGGAAGTCCGCAAATCACGGACTTCCGGGTCGTCTACGCACGCTCAGAAATTTGAAACAACAGTGGTTGTGAACGGTTACAAAGAGGACCTTCCGGCTACGACTGCGCATAGACCACTTTCATAAATGGCGACCATATTTACATTCCTTTGTGTTTACCGTAAAGCTCTGATAGTAACGACTCCCCGAAAATAGCGACCCCCCCCCCCCCCCCCCCGAAATTAACGTCAATTTTTTGTGACCGCTAGTAAATCACGAAAGTAGCTACCCGTCCCCCGAAAGTAGCGAGACCAAGTTTTTTAATTGGTGTACCGTATACCATTAATTTGTCAATCAATAGTCAAAATTTTAATTTACAATAGTATGTTCGTGCAGTGTCACAAATTGTTCACGATAAAGCACTTAAATTTACAACAAGGGAAAGCTTTATGCCACCATTCGTCCTTGACATCAGTTTACTGATGTGGCGATGTAAGAACCACCTTAAACCGATATAATTTCGTATTAACAACAGGAACGTTTCTTCAAATTGAAATTGAAAACTCTACATAGTATTCTATATAGTCTTTTGCTGTATTTGTCATTGTTATCTTCTTTTTATGAAACACGTCTATACATATGGAATGCAAATAAAATGTTGTTCTTTTTTAAATTTTATGTTGTTCATTTTTTATTTCGGAAAAAACGCTCGCGCCAGCTCTATTTGTAAGCGATTTTTGTTCCCCGAAAGTAGCAACCCCCAAAGGCTGCTAATTTCGAAAGTAACGAGGGTCGCTACTATCGAACTCTACGGTATGTTAATTACACCTACTTCCCTCATTTTGAAACAAATATTCTTTTGATATTTGCTCGTCGTAGCGACGCTATAACGGTTTATTAGCACTAAATTATTTGGCCACCATTATGAAAGAGGTCTATAAAGTGGCCAAAGTCCGTGTTCTTGGTGCTGACAAAGCGGACTCTGAGGACGAGATTGGCCAGATATATATGAATCACAGCGAAAATGTTTTTTTACAACAAAATTTTAAAAATTTCGTGCTATATTGTCTGCATTCTTTTCTGCCAAGACATTAGTTATGGCAATGGCTGCATCACACTTCAGATTATTCTCGCGGTTGGTCCAGTTTACCTACATTTAAAGTTCTCTGATTTGTTTTGTTTTCTCGACCCGATGAATGTCACAAATGGATATTTTTTTGATTAACGCAAATTGGGGTAACTAAACATGGTCAGTTATGCAAATAATTCTTGCGTAAACAAAAATTAGTTTGACAATTCGTTTGAAGAAATATTCGAAATAATGGTGCGACAGAAAACGATGAAATCGAATAAATAAAATGCTAAATGCTAATTCGTGGCCAGACCAGCAAATTATTAACTTGACTTAACCAAATAACTTAATTAAAATTACGGGAAAGCTCAAGAGATTTCGAAAACAATTGTCTGTGTGTGTGAAGATGTTTATTTAAAGACGCATTAGTTCGCAATTCACTGAACTTAAGACATAGTGAAAAACTTTACGTTGCATCTATTTTCAACCACAAGTGTGTCTAAATCAAGACTAGATAATTGAGAAACTATTTGTAATGTCAAATGCACGACAAACAAAAATAATAGTAATCATTAACAGTCGCTTTGCAGTACATTCGGTTAATACAACAATGGAAACCCGAAGCAAAGTCTTCTGCTTCTCAGACAAATCCTTGGCAGTAATACCTTCATTTGACATTTAAAGACTCACACCTGCGAGCTCAGTACTTAACTCACGGTATTTCTGAATTCCACTGACATAAGAGAGCTATGTTGTGTACTAGTGTAGTCGCTTACCTGAGAACTTCAAAGCGAGGAGGAGAAGTAAAAGCCTAAGTAAATTGTCCATAACACTGAGTTCGGGGTTGAAGATGTAAACTGAATTTTTAGCGACTCACGTCTTTGATGAATCTTAACATGAGCAATACGAGTTCTGAGTACTTGACGATCGAAATTAATAATTATTCCGGAAATTTCGAGTCACGGTTCCCACACAAGAACAATAGCATAACGTCAAGCTTTCTGTTTTGGTTATTTCGAGCAAGTTACGCAATTTTGACGAAATTCATTATTTATCAAGAGCCTCCCGTAGGTAAGGGGGAATTCTGATCCCTAGGAGACTTCGAGAATGAGTGATCCAAAACTCGTGTAAACGGACCTGCTACTGTAGCTCTGCCGGCCGGAAACTGAGAAATGTCACAAAATAGCGAAGTTGTCTTTGTGGCGTCAAACGACATCTTGAAGTTTAAAGGGAGTAATAGAATAAATAGGAGTAACCTGTTTGTTATTGTCTTGTTGCGTTTTTTTTTTGTACTGAACCATTCCGCGGTCGGTGGAAATTGAGCGTTCGTGTGCTTTTTTGACCCAATGCCCACATTTGCCAGATTAGATTTCTAAATTTACTTCAAGGTCAAAGTTGAGGTTAAATCAAGACGAGAGGAAAATGTCACGTTTGGGTCGTGTTGTCACCTATTTCATCCAACAGACCAACCACTTAAAACGACAAATTAGAACACACTATGGAAAGAGAAAAAAAAGTATCACAACTTGCCTGCTGAAGTACCTTACTTTACAATACAAGGGAGGGGCAACCACACCGCTAGGAGTTTTTGCACTTTGTCATTGTGCACATCGGAAGAAGTTAACTTCCTTGTTTGAACTAATTGAGTTTATTTATGAGTCAGCGATGGCGTAAACGCTTGTTTGCATCGCAGACATATTAGGATATTACGTTGTTACAAAACGGAAAGAAGGAAATGAACCATACATTTGGCGTTGTTACAAAAGAAAGAAACACATGGACCATGAATTTGGCCCATACAGCATTCATTAGCTCTTTTCATTCCCTAATAAGGACAATATTTTCACTGAATGGTGGTAATTTACATACTTTTTTTTCCAACATCATTCATTTTTTGA